>NC_079447.1:19040338-19248868 GCF_903798145.1 Danio aesculapii | reverse complement strand
CACCTCTACCTCAAAGCGGAGAAATGCTCATTCCACCAGAAGTCGATTCATTTCTTGGGATACATCATTGACCAAACCGGTATACGTATGGATGGGAAGAAAATTGAGGCTGTTCTATCCTGGTCAGAACCCACTTCCATTAAGGAGCTCCAGAGGTTTCTTGGGTTTGCTAACTTTTATAGACGGTTTATCAAGGACTACAGCAGGATTACATCACCTCTCACTAATCTCCTCAAGGGTAAACCCAAAGGACTGGAGTGGACCAAAGAAGCAGCCGCAGCCTTCCGCCTTCTTAAGAAGGAGTTCACAAGGGCCCCACTCCTGACTCATCCTGACCCAAATCTTCCTTTCGTGGTGGAAGTGGACGCATCCACCACCGGCGTCGGGGCAGTATTATCCCAACATCATGATACACCGCCCCGACTGCATCCCTGTGCCTATTTCTCTCGGAAGTTGAGCCCGGCGGAGCAGAATTACAGCATAGGAGACAGGGAGCTTCTAGCAATCAAGCTAGCCTTGGAGGAGTGGCGTCACTGGTTGGAGGGAGCCAAACATCCGTTCCAGGTGGTCACAGATCACAAAAACCTCCAATATATCAAAGAGGCCAAGAGACTATGTCCACGTCAAGCCAGATGGTCACTTTTCTTCTCACGTTTTGATTTCTCCATTTCCTATCGTCCAGGACCCAAGAATCTAAGAGCAGACGCTCTCTCTCGTTTACACGAGCATCACGATCATGAAGAACTCCCAACGAAGATTCTTCCCGAACACATCTCCATTTGTCCGATCACCTGGAACGCTCCTCCAGTCGTTGCCACTCCGGAAGCCCCTGCTCCGCCGGGATGCCCTCCTCATCGGCAGTTCATACCACCTGAACACCGGGTAGATCTGATCCACTCCTTACATACCTCGCTAGGCACTGGACATCCAGGGATCAACAATACTCTCTCGCTAGTATCCCAACGATTCTGGTGGCCAAACATGGCAAGGGATGTGAGGCAATATGTTCAGGGCTGTAAGGACTGTGCCCAATCCAAGAGCCCACGTCATCTACCCGCTGGAAAGCTCCATCCCTTGCCGATTCCGAACCGTCCCTGGTCACACCTAGGAGTGGACTTTATCACTGACCTCCCCTCGTCAGAAGGTAATACCTGTATTCTAGTCATCGTAGATAGATTCTCAAAGTTTGTCAAACTAATCCCTCTGAAAGGTCTTCCCACAGCCTTTGAAACAGCCGACAATATCTTTAATCAAGTCTTCAGGTCATTTGGTATTCCAGAAGATATTGTGTCGGACAGAGGTCCCCAGTTCATCTCACGTCTATGGAAAGCCTTCTTCAAGCTCCTAGGTGTGGCCGTCAGCCTCTCTTCTGGATATCATCCCCAAACCAACGGGCAGACAGAGAGGAAGATTCAGGAGGTGGGACGGTTCCTGAGGACCTTCTGCAGTGGTCACCAGAGCTCCTGGAGCCAGTATTTGGGCTGGGCAGAATATGCCCAAAATTCACTGCGGCAACCCTCCACCGGACTCACGCCATTCCAGTGCGTCCTGGGCTTCCAACCACCGCTCTTTCCCTGGGATGGCGAACCATCTGATGTCCCCGCAGTGGATCACTGGTTCCGGGAGAGCGAGAGAGTCTGGGACGAGGCTCATCAACATCTGCAGAGGGCAGTCCGTCGAAGCAAGGTAACCGCCGATAGAAGAAGGTCTGAAGAACCCAGATACACACCCGGACAAAAGGTGTGGCTATCCACCCGGGACATACGCATGCGACTGCCCTCTCGCAAGTTAAGTCCCCGATTTGTTGGTCCCTTCACCATCGTGGAACAGGTTAACCCCGTCACCTACAAACTACAATTACCCTCTCACTACCGTATTCACCCTACATTCCACGTATCACTCCTGAAACCCTATCACGATCCTGTTCTTCCCTCCACAGAGCCTGACCACGAAGAGGAACCCCCTCCTCCACTGCTCCTAGAAGAAGGAGCCGTCTACGCAGTGAAGGAGATCTTGCGTTCCCGACGTCGTGGTGGCCAGTTGGAGTACCTGGTGGACTGGGAAGGGTACGGCCCCGAAGAAAGGACATGGGTTCCCAGAGCTGATATTCTCGATCCTAGTCTCATGGTGGAGTTTCATGAGAGCCACCCTGAGTTCCCAGCGCCTAGAGGCAGAGGGAGACCACCACGGCGTCGGAGGTGTCGGCCCTCAGGAGCGGGCCCTGGGGAGGGGGGGTACTGTCACGGATTGGTCAGGCTCTCACGATCCCCACTCACGAAGATCACCATCACCTGACTTCTAATGAGCACACAGCTGCATCACATTCACGAGCACCAGATAAAAGCACAGCACTCCAGTCGCTCATTGTCCGGGCTCGTCTCGACGAAAGCGGACAACTGAGCGACCACTCAGCGTAGTCATCCTCAGCTAAACAAAGGATTTACTTACCTGTTCTCTTTGTATTCCTCCTAGTCTTCCTGGTCCTCCCGAATCGTCCTGTCTTCCAGTCCTTCCAAGTCTGTGTCATCCTCTGTCAGCTGTATCTGGTGTGTGCTGTCCATCCTCGTGTATTCCTGTTACCCAGCCACGGAGGAAAAGACCCCAACATCATTCCTGATCCTCCTGGCTATCCTTCATGTGCTCCTTGTTGTCATTCAATAAACACCCTAACGTTTCCTTACCTCTGTCTCCTGTCCGCTTCATAACAATATTCTGCTGACACTATATGCCCTTGTTTTTGTATGGACCATTCCTAAAATAATGCAAAACATACTGAAACCAAGTGAGGCTGTGAAGGTGGGATGAATAGCAGTAGCTAAATTTGAATACACCTATATCACATTAAATATAGTTAATGTAAACGTAAGAAGTGAAATAAAAGAAAAAACACACACTCTAATGACTTTTGCTGTTTGTACAAACTACATATTCAAATTGAGTTGAAACAGCACAATTCTTACGTTTATTTTTTGGGGGGGGAACACAGTTTTTTCTTTTTGTATTGTGATGTAGTTCCAAGAGACATGGAATATTGAATGAAAAACAGTGGGTGTGGCTTGTTTTTTCTTGTTTTAAAACGTTGCTTTATATGCAAATGTTGTATGCGATAATCAATTTATTTGTGCAGTTTGCATATTTGAATGGAAACAGCTAGTGTTATTTATGACAGCACTTTTGTTTTTTGTTTTTTTTTTCCAGTTATTTTGAATGTAGGGTATTTCATATTAATCATGTTTTAGTTATTTGAATCGTTTTTAGTTTTAATGTAACTTTATTTGACTTCTTGTGATGTTGCACAAATGTAAAAAACCAAACAAACAAAACTTGTTAGATTTTTAGTAAGCTGGTTAAATAAAAAGTACATTAAAAATAATTTACATTTATTTACATTTGTAAATGGTAGTATACATAGTGGATATGTCTTCATTCAACATACACCATTCTTTAAGTCAGACAGCTCTATTTGTGTAAATTAAACAGATTAGTCCTCATTACAGCTACTAAAGTGATTCAGTCAAGATAGCTCTGATTAAATCACCTCCAAGTCCCTCCCTAACCTTTTTTTACTTGTTCCTTGGCAAGAATGTCAGTATATTCTTGTCATTGTTTTTGTCATTTAAAAGTTTTTATTTAATTTTGTTTCGTTTTCATATGTCAGAAATGCAAACGTTGTGTAAAGTGCTTCTTGTATGGAAGTACAGCTAAACATCTATTCAAGTGTAGTTATACGGATTGTGGGGTCATTGTTAATCCAATAGGTTTCCATTGTTTTTATACTGTACAATAGGGCTGTGCAATTAATCGAAATCGAATCGCAATCGCGATTTGAAGCCTTGCGATTAGCTAATCGCAAGAGGCTGCAATATGACATGTATATTATATAAATTCCTCCGCTCAGAGCAAATGCATGACTGCCGTCTGTGTGTGACAGCCTTACCAGCCAATTGAGTGAGCACACTTTCATTCTGCCCAATCAGAACTGCACAACCGAACTATGCGGAACGCCTACAAAAAACGGCACGGCAATATCTGACAATATATAATAATTTGACAATATCTGTCAAAAAAATCTAAATTAGATATTTTCCCCAAATCGCACAGCCCTACTGTACAAAGTATTTTCTCTGACCAACCGTATCTCTAAACCCAACTCTCACAGAAAACTGACTTTATATTTTTAGCTGCATCTATTATATTTGCAGATTTGTATCATCAGATGCTATTGCCATTTAGTATGACTGATCAGTATTCTTGTGCTATAATGCCTGTCTGCTGACTTTATCTCATAAATAACTAATGTTGAAATTTTGAAAGGGGGAAAATAAATAAAAGAATAATAATAAAAACAATTAAATAACCTCAAAGATTATTCAGTTTTTTTATGAAATGGTTTGCAGTAAGACGAATGATGTGAGCTGTCACAGTTCATGCTCTGCGTGTTGCTGGCTGAGCAGGATAATGGAATAAGCATGTAAGCGTGGATGCACATGTTTTATTCAGAGACTAGGTCACCTATTTCTTAGATCTACAATGCTTTTCAGGACAATTCATTTCAGACATGCTCCATCCTATGAAAAGGAAAGGGAGAGAGCCTGTTTAGTAGCATTCTTTATTTGTAACTGTAATAATAGAAGTAAAATAAGAAAAAAAAGTATTTTAAGAAAAAAAAAGGATTTAAAAAATTTTGTAGTAATTATTATTAAATAATAGAATTAACATAATTAACTTATTATTATTATTATTATTATTATTGATAATTATATTAATAATTATATTAATATAATGTCTTCTATATATTATTACAAATAATAATAATAATTATATATATATATATATATATATATATATATATATATATATATATATATATATATATATATATATATATATATATATATAAATAATACATATCTATCTATCTATCTATCTATCTATCTATCTATCTATCTATCTATCTATCTATCTATCTATCTATCTATCTATCTATCTATCTATCTATCTATATATCTATCTATCTATCTATATATATATATACATATACATATATATACATATATATAAATAATACATATATATAAATATTACATATAAAATAATACATATATATATATATAATACATATATTTGTGTGTGTGTTCTGCTATTAATATTTCAGTTTAAAGTTATTTGCTTAAATTTTAATTAATTAAAAAAACTTCAGTTTACTACTACTACTACTACTACTACTACTAATAATAATACTAATAAAATTGCGATTGTTGTTGTTGTTGTTTTTATTATTAAACTTCAAAGTATTTTAATTAATCCAAATTTAAGCAAATAACTTTCAACAACAATATACATCCAGCCAGTCACCCTTCCCCCTTTTTCATTACTTCAAATTGTTGATAATTGTTTTTGATTAAAGCATTTGGCTAAACAATAGAGGCTGTGTGTGAGGATTGGGATCATGTTTCTCTAGGTGGATTCTTTCTTGATTTGCTCAGCACACACTTAACTCCAGTCATCCTTTCTGATTGCAGCCACTATTAACACGGCTGACTCATTTTATCAAGGTATTCATAAGGCCTGTTCATAAACAATCACTACCTCACTTCCAGAGTTTATTGTAACTATTGACGTCATTCACATTCTTAAACTCTTGTTTGTTTGAAGCTACAGGGGGTGTAAAGTTGAAGAATAAAAGCAATAGCAGGGTGACAGTTTCACGCTCTCTGGCGTTTTATACAGCAGCTTCCTGTTAAAACAGGATCCGCTTCACTCGGCGGCAGACTCCGCCACATTAAACCCATTAAAGCCTATGAAAATTAAAAGGCAGCTTCACAATTCATTTCATTTGTTAATTAAACAATTATCCCTTTTCTGCATTCAGACTGGTCTATTGAATAATGGTCTATCAAAGTCATATCCCCGCAGGATGTTGGTATTCTTGTCCTGTACTCAGAATTTCTCATCGGCTGTTAATCCAGGTTGAGTGTGTTGTTCGTCAGATGTGTAATGTTAGTGTTGGAGTGTCGGGGCTGCTGGAGGAGCAGTCAGTGTTTAGTAATGGTAAATATTTGATGTGCAGGGCTGGGGGTGTTTCTGTGTAGGCAGTGTCTCCCTGTGGACAGTCTGATCAGTGCCACTTCAACAGCTGCTGCTGCTCCACGACCCACACTTCCTCACTCTGTACTATACAACAGAAAATACCTTTTCTCCCCTCCTCTCTGCTGGCCCAGTCAATTTTTTGGCTCATCATGGTAACATTTTTGATGACCCCACTGGTATAGATTAATGAATAAATGAATCAGCCAATGAATGAATGAATGACCAATCAGTTGATTGAATGAATGAATAAGTTAGTCAGTCAATGAGTTAGTGAAAAATGAAAAAAAATGCTGAATGAATGGATAAATCAATTAAACAATCAGTGAATGAATGAATGAATGAATGTATCTGACAATGAGTGAATGAATGAATGAGTCAATCAGACAATGAATGAATGAGTCAATCAGACAAAGAAAGAAATAATGAATTAATAAATAAATGAATGAGTCAATCAGACAAAAATGAATGAATGAATGAATGGATTAATCAATTAAACAACCAATCAGTGAATGAATGAATGAGACAGTCAGACAATGACTGAATGAAGGAATAAATGAGCCAATCAGACAAAGCATGAATGAATGAATGAATGAATGAATGAGTCAATTAGTCAAAGAATGAATGAATCAGTCAATCAAAGAATAAATGAGTAAATCGATCAATCAGTCAGTCGAAAGAATGAATGAATGAATGAATGAATGAATGAATGAATGAATGAATGAATGAATGATTGAATTAGTCAGTCAATGAGGAATGAAGAAACGGGTGAATGAATGGATCAATCAATCAAACAACTATTCAGTGGAAGAATGAGTCAATCAGAGAATGGGTGAATGAATGAATAAATGAGTCAATCAGACAAAGCATGAATGAATGAATGAGTCAATCAGACAAAGAGTGAATGAGTAAATCAATCAATCGATCAGTCAGTTGAATGAATGAATGAATGAATGAATAAATGAATGAACAATCAGTAAATCAGTCGAATGAATGAATGAACCAGTCAGTCAATGAGTTGAGTGAAGAATGAAAGAAATTATGAATGAATGGATCAACCAATTAAACAACAAGCCAGTGCATGAATAAATGAATTAATTAGTCAATTAGACAAAGCATGAATTAATGAATAAATCACTCAGACAAGGCATAAATAAATGGATGAATCAGTAAATCAGAAAAAGAATGAATGAATGAATGAATGAATGAGTCAATCAATCAATCAGTGAATGAATGAATCAGTCAATCAAAGAATGAATGAATGAGTAAATCAATAAATCAAGCAATCAATCAGGAAATGGATGAATCAGTTAAAGATTGAATGAATGAGTAAATCAAGTCATCAATCAGTGAATAAAAAATCAAGTCATCAATCAGTGAATAAATAAATGACTCAGTCATTCAATCAATCAGTAAACGAATAAGTGAGTGAATGAATGAATGAATCAGTCAATCAGACAACGAATGAACAAACCAATCAATAAGTTAATGAATGAATCAATGAGTCAGTCTGGCAGACAAATAAATGAATTAATTGATCAGTCAACGTGATTAGTTTAGCAAACATAAATATTGTGAAATATTATTGAAGTTTTCAATGAACTAAATACATTGGGAGATGATTTACTCTTGTCTTGGGAAAGCAGAATTTTCAACATTGTTTCTCTAGTCTTCAGTGTCACTGACCTTCAAAAAAAACGTATGCATGCAGGCATGTGTGTTTATGTATGTGTTTACAGTATATATTTAGTAAGTTGGAGCACACATTCATGAATTCTGTTGTTGCTTATGCTTAAAAATATAACAAAGCTACAGTTAGTCAAGATCAGTGATTTTACTTTTTTAATTTGTTAAATAGTCTGAACCATTTAATGCACAATTATGTCTTTATATAAACATGAAATATTTAAATATGATAACGCTTTTATTAACACGCATCTTTAAATGTCAGTGCAATAATCATAATTATAGTGCAATAATAATTTTTTTGCTTTTTATTATTTTTATTCATGGTAGTATTCGTAATAATGTGTTTCTGTATGCAGTTAACAACACTTTATACACTCAGGGTTATATTAGTTAATTACAGTAGTTACATTTTGGTTGATGGATTCAAAAAATGGCTTAGTTGCCAAAAGTGCTTGCACCATTGCGTTGACTGAGATTAACAAATGCCACCACAGAAGTGTTGTTCATTATTTGCAGTAGTTCATGTTAACTAATACTTTGGCACATCCAGACAGCTCATTACCACTGGTCTATCGTCAACATAATAAATACCAAACTTTTTTTTTCTGTCTTTCGAATGGTATGGTGGGCTTAAAGACATAGCCTGGCGTCTTTGTGTTTCCTCATTAGCCTCCTGCTCCTCTGGGAGAAATTTTTCCAGAACAGCTTGTTGTAGCAGAGTCCTCTTCCTGTACTAATCTCAAACGCAGACGGCCCTCGTCTCTGCCTGTTTATTTATGATAATGCCCATGTGTTTCAACAGGACTGGGAAAACTTCTTTCTTAGTCCATGCAGATTAGCTTTTTGGCAGTCGCGTCCTACAATTACTCAGCGTTTACATCGACGACTTTCACCCTGCCGCTAATTAACAAGTGGTTTGGGAAAATGTTTGGATGTGGGATTTTTAGGGTGAGCATGTCCGAGCTGAGTTTTGAAATGCACTTTCATCCACCATAGTGACTCTTGTGGTGTTTTCGAACAAAGAGATGACTGAACTACTGTTAAATATCTGGGTCAGTCATTTATCTGTTGTTTTTTTACTTTCTATTTAATGATGAATCCTGAAAAAGTCGAAGCAGTTATAAATATACTCTCTTACTAATTTCTTAAAAGTCATGTGACATTGAAAACTTAATTATATAAAGTAATTATGCTGAAAATGTAGCTTTGACACCTTTGAAACAAATGTGACAGAAGCTATTTGGAAACACGTACTTCAGCCTACATTTTAGCCGTATTTAAATGTGCATTTGGTTGCAGTTTCTAGGTAAAATGAGGCAGTATGATGCAAAAAACATTTGTTCCTTTTACATGAATGATATTTGCAGGGACATATTTTTGACAACTAAATGATTATTTCCATGCAGTTCTTTACACAACATCAAATTAATACATCAAAATAACTCCAGTGTTTACGATTGTTAACCCAATACATTTTTGTTACCTATCTACGTGTATCTCCATACAGACAATTTTTCTGGCTTGGACATTTTACTCATCAGCTCACTTTATATGGTGTTGTATTTGTAATGCAGAGTGCTCAAGTTTGAGTTTGGTGCAGAATGTTTCCACGAAGAGATAAAAATAATGTAAATCAAGATAAAACTACATGCACTGGTGCACTTTTCTCTTATGTTTGATTTTGAAAATACTATTATTTGGGTTTAGGGAAGGGTTTACGTCAGTGGTTCACTAGGTGATCTGTATGAAAAGTCCTGCCTTTTCTTGCATGTGTGTGTTTCTTACAACAAAACATACCGTAAGTAACATATTTCAGGTTCACAAAAATGTAGACAGTGCCTGGACTAATGTGACCAATGCTGAGGCATGTATTACTAATAAATCTGGGCTGAAAAAGTTATGTGTAAATAAATAAAAATAACAGGTTATTATTATTATTACCATTATTATTATTATTATTATATTTATATTGTAAAATATGTTCTAATAAACAACATTTTCAGTTTATAAACTATTGTTACGAAATGTCATTGGATGATAGTCATTCATTATTGTTCATAAAATTACATTTAGCTTTATTATACATTTAAAATAACATGATTATGATGATAATAATAATAATAATAACAATAATAATAATAATAATAATAAAACCCTATTATGGGTTTTTGAAAATGACCTTCCATGCAGTGTTCAACACAGCTCTAAGTAAATGAAAAAATCCAGCTGAAGATTAAATCTGAAAGTGTATCGTGTTTAAAAATTTTGATTTTTTTTAAATATGAAATTCGACTCACAGTTGTTTAAATGATTTGTCGTTTGTCTGGATCTTTTGCCTGTTCGTATTGACGTTGACACAAAACAATACCAAATATGAACTGCCGGATCCGGTAAAACGTAAAGATTACTATCATTGAGAGATAGCCAGACATGCGGCTGTAGGAAATAAAGGGTTAAAGTTAATTTTCACAACACCACCACAGTATAGCCAACAACATAGTGTTTGATCCTGTCATTTTTCTGATGATTGATACAATAACCTGCTGTACCCTGCAGCGTGGGATTCGCTGGCCGTTTGTTAAAGGAAGGATCAGCAAAGACTACTAATGTATGGCACTTTGTCTATAATGGTTGCACAGTTCGTATGGACCAGTTTCTTACTCCTCCAGATCCTGCTAGTGTTTCACAATGTGAAGTGTGATTAAAATGGTTGCTTCTTTTTCTGTAGTTTGCAAAATATGTATTTAATTGTGTAAACTTGTAATCGCTCCGCACAGCTTGTAATCACGTATCTATTATTGATCAGTGCTTGCAATGTATCTCTCAGGTTAAACCTATATGGGTTATTTCACATATCGTGTCCAAAACCATGTTGAAAACAGGACGCGTGCTCTTTCCTTTACTGATTTAAATGCGCTTTGTGTTCGCAATCTCCTGCTTGTTGCTATGGCAATCATCTGCTGTTCCTACACACGAGGGGTGTGGTCTATTTTCAAAACTTTTGCCACTGTGTGGATTAATACTTAGTGTGTGTCATTGTTATTACTTGGGGTAATGGTTAAGAATAGAGGAATATGCTGATGTTTAACTGCACTGCTTTAATGCATTCCTGCATTGAGGTCACACATATACTCTGTGCTCCGACTACTTCCTAACCATGCTGAACATTTCTCTCCATCCCGCGCTGAACGCAGTCGACCAATCATAACACACTGGGTCATCGGACCAATCAGCGCAGTTCAGCCTCATGCAAAGGAGAGGTTTGGGAACAAATAAATCCCTGAACAAATCATATGAGAGTCATTGGAATAATTAGGTAAAATAAAATGCATAATATAGGACAACAAAAGTGTTTTTTCACCTTGTATGCATATCAGCCCCCAAAACCAAAATATGACCTTTTAAATGCAAAATAGGGGCTCTTTAATAAGAATGCTATGTATTTTGATAGTCTTAAAATGTATATATCCATGTTTTATTAAGTTTATTTTTTTAACTTTACTAATTTATGTTGTTATTATTAGCACAAAATGGTGTTTGTAAAAACAGCAGCAGCATTAAAAAAAATTGCATTTTATGTTTTTTTTTTTTTTTTTTCATTTGTAACACAAGCCTGGGGGACACACCCAGACACAATGAGGAATTGAATTCCATGTCCCTTCAAGAATAAATGTCGTGCTGTACAGTATTCTTGGCAAGTATCACTGGGACTACAGTGATATGGCTGGAAGGCAAACTGTCTGGCTTATATATGAAGTGTTGGGGGACCTCGGTGAAGTGTTATGATGTGAATACGCACAGACAGTTTGGAGGACTGAGAGAAGTTGCTTTTCTATTAGCGGCCGCTCTCTCTCTCTCTCTCTCTCTCCCTCTCTCTCCCTCTCTCCCTCTCTCTCCCTCTCTCTCTCTATCTTTCTCTCACACACACACACTCCCTTTCACTCTAGACTGTATCGATTTTGATATTCAAAAGAGATATGGGAAAGAAGTTAACGAGAGAGACAGACACAGGCGATGTTGTTAGTGGTTAAATAGAGTGAACTTGACATTATGGAACACGAGACATGAAACATTAATCTAAGAGATTTGAATGCAAGCAGACAGCAGCCAGTCATCATAACAAACAACTATGAGATTAAATATATCAGCTAAACAGCAGCAGCATAAAACGAACTGAAAATGAATTCAGAATTTGTGACAGTTATATAAATATTTATAATATGCATTTCAGCTCTCTGCAGTCCACATTTGAACTTTTTTTTCAGGGCAAAAACAACCATTTAATCTTTAAATGAGACTTGAGATCATTCACTTCCCTCCAGCACATATTTGTTTTTTTATTTATTTTATTTAGACTATATTTTTCTGATTATTAAGTCTGTTCATTTTAAACAGTGTACTCATATTCAACTGCATTCAGACCAGCATTCAATATTGTTTTGGACGTTCAGTTACCTGTAATATACATACACTACCTAAGTTTTAGGAGCAACAAATAATAACTTGACTTCTAGTTGATCATTTGGTATCAGTGGATAATTCAAGTGGATAATATGAAAGGCAAAAATGCCTCTATATTACCAGTTGTATTACTAAAATAAAATATGATCATGCCTTGATTTTTAATAATTTAATTAGGACAGAAATGTCTGACTTTGCTTAGGCAAAAGTCTTGTCACTTAACAAAAATAATGTACAGTATAGAATTTTAAGTCATGGTGCAGTGGAAAAAATTATGTTGTGTATGATTCACTTGAGCTTATACGACTGCCTCCATACATCTCTGCAATGACTCAAATAACTTAATAAAGTCATCTGGAATGGCAAAGAAAGCATTCTTGCAGGACTCCCAGACTTCATCAAGATATTTTGGATTCATCTTTAATGCCTCCTCCATCTTACTCCAGACATGCTCAATAATGTTCATGAGTGGTGACTGGGCTGGCCAGTCCTGGAGCACCTTGACCTTTGCTTTCAGGAACTTTGATTTCTTTTGGTTACTTTTGATTTCTGTGAGAACCTTGGGCCTATGCGGGTTCCAATAGGTCTTCTGCAGTATTTGTGATGATTGGGATGCAGTTCAACAGATGATTCATAGGACGAATCTACCTTCTGCCATGTATCCAAATGGTCAACTAGAAGTCAGGTTATTATTTGTTGCTTTTACAACTGGGATCGACAACAAGACTTTTGTCAGGTCGTGTACTGTATATTAGGTTATACACTGTTTTATAAAATAATATTTACAATCAAATGCATCATTGTAAAGCTGATCAACATTGTGTGTGTGCAAGCATGCTTGTCTTTAAGTTCAGATTTAAAAATATTTTTTTGTTTTTGCCTGGACCAGACAAACTCAAAAATTCTAACTACAAGTTTGAAACACACCCGATCATATTATGTTCTTTTCAGACATTTTATCAAGTGTTTATGCTAATAATATGTGAGTTTAGTACTTGTATTAGCTACTAATGCTTGCAATAATAGCTATTGTACAGTATCACATTGTTATAACAGATAATGATCAAAACATCAACCGATTATTTTCACCCAAATTAAATAAACCTAATAGATTTTCTCAAACCTAATAGATTTTCCATCGAGTGTTCCAGCTGCTTTGAAAATCCTTCATACCTTTGTTCTCGCTCTTAATCCAGGTCCATGAATTATCATTAAGGAAATCCTTAATCCTTTTTAAAAGAGGCATGCACTAACAACTGTGTCCATATTAGAGTAATTGCTATTCAGTTTATGAATTGTGCGTGTGGCAATAAGGATTGATGATTTCTGAAGAAAGAGTCTCAGTCAGCAGGGAAACAGCGACAGAACTTCATCAGGTTTGGTGTGCTGGTTTTGGATTTGTAATCTTTGATAAGAAGCATGCGAGCATCAGGTAAGTGCGTAACAGCGGAGCGAGCGTGTGTTTCCTGTGCCGCCTCCGTGGGCAGGGCAGAAGCAGGGCTTGTTTGAACCGCTGGAGCCCCACAGGGCTCCGTCTTCCCTCCTGTTAGCTTTATTCACTCACAGCTGTGTGAAAGCAGTCTGCCTGATAGGGAAAGGTAGAGAAGTTGGACCCCATGGCTGATTACGCTGAATTCTATTACCACTCATCCATGAAGCGAATTATAAGGACAACCCACCGGTCCTGCACGCCCCACTGGCATCTCCTCCCTACCGGCTTGTTTTAAACTAAACTGGAGCACAATACTCTAGAGTGTGAATATATTTATAAATAAATAAAATAACTAATGTTCATAAATCTGTTAAATAGTTCTAGTAGTTCTATGTAAATACACTTTGATATGTAAAAATTGTGTTAAATAATAAAGCAAATATAATATTTTATAATAAAATAGGATATTAAATATGTATGTATCTATGTTATATATAGTCGTGTCTTAACCACAACACAACACTTAAATACGTAGATTTATGTTTGTCACGTATCAGATGTGTGTACGTTTCATGCTAGGATGATTGACTGGCAATCAATAATAACACTCGTCTCGTCAGTGTTGAGCCGGCTGTCTATTTTAAGTGTGAAAAATGGGACTAGCTGTCACATCTGCTCATGCATGCCATTTTTTCATGTTTCAGACAATTTTACAAGCCCGTCTTCCCTCCAGGATTGAATCAATACACTTTTTTTTCTCAGGGTACGGCTGAGTTTTTCAATCCAGTCTTACTGTTTGAGTCATTTTACAACTGTGGTTTTTTAAAAGACTTTTAATTCTCGAGAGGGTTGTATGTTTTTGAATGTGTTAATTGCAGACTAGCTACAGGCAAAGACTATAGAATACACCAGACATGTCAATCTTTTTGAATGGGGAAAAGTGTAACTACTGTGTGAATAAAGCCCCGCCTACTAATACCGGAGCCAATCATCGATCACTATATGGCGAATAAAGCCCGCCTTCTAGTACAGAAGCCAATCATCGATCACTATAGATTGACGATACTCTGGGTGAGGAGCTCGGAACAGACGTGAGTTTCTGTAGATTTTGTGTGATTTGGACGTTTAGAAATTAAACTAAATAGACAGTTGTTGTTTAAATTTATTTGTGATTCCTAATATGAAATTCAGTGGTAAGCTTGGCAAGCAGTTTTGGAGAATTTGATGTTTTGCCATACAGACAGAATGCCCGACCATTCTGCCCGAGGGGTGTTTCAAAGATGGCCGCAGAGTGAAATTAATTGCCTTAAAGGGTCATTGCTGCAGGTTAATAAACAACCACATTTGTGTTGCTATAAGTGATTTGTTTTAAAAAGGTATTACTGGGCCTATTAGAGATCCGTTGATCCAGTATCTGGAAAGTAGTACCACAATTTCAAATAACAAATGTTCAATAGTACCACAAATATTGGCACTCCTATGAATTCAGATGAGTAACATATTTTTAAAAACGCTTTCATGTTTACATTTGGACAGGACATTAATCAGTAATCACAAATACTGTATGACAGACACACTCAGTCAGTCATCTCAATGTGTTTTGATGCAACAGCTTTGTGGGCTTCACAATGTGGCAAAAACATGCTACAGTATGCCTATTGTCCATTTCTACCATCAGAGTGATACAATTTAGTTAACTGAAAGTGTTATGAATCGGCCTGCTTGTCGCAATTCACTGTTAAGAGTAGTGGTCAACAATACAGGATTTTTTAATGGCCGATGCTGATATTGAGAAGCCAATTTGTTTGACTGGTCGATATAATGCATGCAAAGCTAATGAGAGACAACAGCTGGTGAAAGTTAATAAACATTTATAATGCATATTTTTTAAAACATTTAATGCACTTTTGTTAATGTACATTAAATTCTAATATTTATTAGTTATTAAATATTAGTGGAAGAAACTCCATGCATTCGTAGGTTGATAGGTCACCTAATCTGCTACCTATGTCATTAACTGCATGGCGCCAGAATATTGGTTGCTGCCACATCGGCAGCTGATAAGCTTGCTCCTCATCAGTTTAATTGCATCACGTTGTTTTATGCTGTTATCTGCAGCTTGTTTTCGGAGACCCTCCTTCACCCCGGCTCCACCTGTGTTAGATCTGCTATGGGGGTTGCATTATGTTTGCAGCAGCAGCATGTTTTTTTCTCAGATGGCATGTCTGTGTATATACTGGCAGTAGCTGGTCTTGGTACCTGCTCTGCCATAATAATCAAAGCAGCAGCAGAATAGCAGTTCTGTAGCACCAAGACCAAATACATCAACATTGCCATATGAACATTCATTACCATACTAAATCCCGAGAGTGTTCAGGACAGAAGTGTTTATTTTATGTTCGTGAATAAAAATGTTTAAAATCACTCACATAATTAATTACTGCTTCTTGCTGAAGGTTAAGGATAACGCGATTAATGAACAAATTATTATTAATAAAGTAATGTCAAAAATAGTATGTGTAATTTTATGTATTTTATATACAATAAGTACTGTGTATGATTAACAGATCAATCGGTTGTTTTAGTAATAGTATGGGATATTTTCTTAATAATAAATATATATATATATTTTTGTCTGTTCCATTTTAAAAAATGATAAAAGCCTAAAGGTGTAGAATGCATTTGGTTATCAGATTATAAATAGCTTTAAATAGGACCAGAACAAACACTCACCGGCCACTTTATTAGGTACACCTGTGCAACTGCTCGTTAACCCAAATTTCTAATCAGCCAATCACATGGCAACAACTCAATGCGTTTAGGCATGCAGACATGGTCAAGAGGATCTGCTGCAGATCAAACCGAGCATCAGAAAGGCGGAAGAAAGGTGATTTAAGGGAGTTTAAACGTGGCATGGTTGTTGGTGCCAGGTGGGCTGGTCTGAGTATTTCAGAAATTGCTGATCTACTGGGATTTTCATGCACAGCCATCTCTAGGGTTCACAGAGAAAGGTCCAAAAAAGAGAAAATATCCAGTGAGCTGTGAGTGCAAATGCCATGTTGATGTCAGAGGAGCATTAAGGCAGTTCTGAAGGCAAAAGGGGGTCCCACATGGTACTAGTAAGGTGTGCCTAATAAAGTGGCCAGTTAGTGTAATGTATGAAAAGGTATACTAAATACAACATGACACCAGTCTTGAATAATTTGTAGATAAATTATCAGTTCAACCACTAGTTAAGAGGATGGTTTAAGTGACCAAATTTAGCTTAAATCACAAATTAGAAATTCTTTAAAACTACGATACAGCATTACTTTGTCAGCATAACTTGTCTGGAAAGTGTTCAAGAAAAGAGACTCTACTCTCCTTGAAAAACAAACTGTAGCATCATCATTTTTGTTATTGTTTGTTTGTTTTTGATTATTTTGAGTAAAGCATCAAAAAGTTAAGCAATAAAGACATTTTTTCAGCCTTCTTAACTAATATTTGTCAAGGTTGTTAATATAGGGGAAGGCACTGCATAGACAGGGTATATACCTATTATTAACTGATTATTGCGACCTGCTTTTTTGCAGGTTCATTGGTTTCTGCTTCCCAATCAAGATGTGAAGTGCAAAGGAAATGCAGTGTCTGTTTTAGAGGACACTGATCGGAGTAGTTGGCGGCGTTCTCATACAACACATGGCAACATTTAACCTCTCCCTAGATTCAGGTCAACCATTCCATGGTTTAACATGGAAAGCCTTACATGAGCTGTCATACCTAATCCATCTGACTGCAGAAATCTGCCATTAAAGTCAGGCTATTTAGGAAAAACCAAGCTTCTCATCTTCCTTTAAGAGATCATCTGTCTGATGTCATGACCAAAGTATGTGAAATCCTAAAGAACTGTGATCCGAAGTAGATTCAACAAACAAAGCAAATTGTCTTGTTTTTAATTGTTGTTCATTTGTTTTTATATATTGCTGGGCAAGGTGATACACTAACTCTTTAATAATTTAACTCTGAGAATTATTTTATTGTTCATAGTAATTTTATTACTATTTTTACTATTTTAAATGTCAATGGCTCACTTCTGAAGTGAAGAGTAGGCAAATAACTTTGTTTTAGATTTAATTGAATTACTTTAAATTGTTGTTTAAATTGGTTGTATTTTACAAAACAGTACAATATTAATGTACAATATTTTAGCTGTTAATATTTAAAGGGAATATTGCTATAAAAAACACCTTAGTTTTTTTTTAACATAAACCAGAACCCATTGAATTTGTTAATGAATTTTGCATATAAAAATGTGATTAGCCATATCACCCTGCAGCCCAAGACCGATTACTCACTGAAGCTAAGCAGGGCTGAGCCTGGTCAGTACCTGGATGGGAGACCACATGGGAAAACTCTGTTGCTGTTGGATATGGTGTTAGTGAGGCCAGCAGGGGCGCTCAACCTGCAGTCTTTGTGAGTCCTAATGCCCCAGTAAAAGTGAAGGGGACACCAAACTGTCAGTGGGCGCCGTCTTTCGGATGAGAAATTAAACTGAGGTCCTGACTCTCTGTGGTCATTAAAAATCCCATGGCACCTCTCGTAAAGTGTAGGGGTGTAACCCTTGGCCAAATTCCCTCCATCGGTGCTTACGATTATGGCCTCCCAATCATCCCTATCCATCGAATTGGCTTCATTACTGTCTCTTCACTCCATCTTCAGCTGGTGTGTGGTGAGCGCACTGGCACCGGGATCCTGTGGCTGCCGTCATCCAAGTGGATGCTGCACACTGGTGGTGGTGTGGAGAGACTCCCCCTCATGACTGTGAAGCGCTTTGGCTGTATGGCCATACACAATAAATGCACTATATAAATGCACATTACATTACTTACTATTAATCGTAGAAAAAACATGTGATTAATTGCGATTTAAAATTGTAATCTTTGCCCATAACTAGAGTTTATTATCATTTTATTAACCATTTGCTTTGTTACAGTTGTCTTAGCATTACAGCTTTTGCAAAAAAATTAAAATAATCTTGGTTTATGTTGTGAAAAAAGCCTTTTGTTGATTCAGAATTGGTCAAGATGTTTAAAAAAAGACCAATTCTGCTGTAGAATGTATCTTTGTGGTGCCTTAAATGCTTAAACAGATACAAAGTAAAATATTTTCAAGCACACTTCTCTTGGCCAATGTGTTTCAAAAAAAAAATCTAGTCAGGGGGTTAGCAGTTTCTCGGTTAACCCATTAAATGCTGTGACGACTGACTTCACTTCACCACTTGTATCGAAAGTCATTACGTGCTTTGTTGATTCTTAAGTGCAAAGATAATTGCACCAAGTAGGATGAAAGTACTTTGATTATTGTCTGCCGGTTCCTCTGAATTCTAATGGATCTAATTTTGCCGTTCCAATCCATCATCTGAGCCTCATTTCTCTCCCAAATTAACTAAGCTTTAAATGCAGCACGATGAATGAGCAGGTGCCTCCTTAAAAGTAATGATAGTGTAAAATGTAATAAGTTGCGTTAGCGTGCCAAAGTATCGTTGGGGTTTTTCAGTGCAGGTTTTTTTTCCCCCTCATTTATACATCAATGTCACCAGCCGTAACATCCGGAATTTCTCCGGAGCTTTTGTCTGTCTGCTCTCAGGTGGAGTATGAATGCTGGATTCTGCCCTGTCGCTGTTTAATCTGCTGTTGGAGTATCTTAATTAGTCTTGACTCTCATTCCCTCAGAAGTGTGCTCTAGTTCATCAGGGGACTCGGGCCCCAGAGTTAGCGCCGTCCCTAACCACAACTGTCATCAGAAAATGAGACACAGAGGTCATCAAAACAAGCACTGAGCTTAATTATTTACAATGCACAATCTAAGAGCAAACAAAAAGGTGTTCAGAATGTTTATAAGGTGTTGTGCTGAATTAATATATTCGTTAGGATTTAAATTTTCCTTAGTGAAAGTGCTCGCAGATATATACTGTATTGTATTATTATATTCCTCATTTTCCCTTGGCTTAGTTCCTCATTTATCAAGGGTCACCACAGCAGAATGAACCACCAACTATTCCAGGATATGTTTTATTTAGTGGATGCCCTTCCTGCCACAACCCAGTACCCTGAAATATCCATACACTCTTGTACACACACTCATACACTACGGCCAATTTGGTTCATCCAATTCACCTATAGCGCATGTTTTTGGACTGTGGTGGAAACAGGAGCACCCAGAGAAAACCCACGTGAACACAGGGAGAACGAGCAAACTCCACACAGAAACTGGACCAGCTGGGATTTGAACCAGCGACCTTCTTGCTGTGAGGCGACAGTGCTAACCACTGAGTCACTGTGTCGCCCTATATTATATATAAAAAAAAATATATTAAATTAAGTAAATAGCCTATATTATGCTATATTGTAGCCACGACTACTATCATCACTACTACTACTACTTACTACTACTAGTACGTATTATGATTACTACTAGTAGTACTACTACTTATGGCTACTACTACTATGGCTAGTACTACTACTACTACTATTACCACCACTACTACTTACTATGGCTAGTACTTATTTTGACTACAGCTACTACTATTACTATGGCTAGTACTTGTTATGATTACTACTACTACTAGTAATACTACTTACTATGGCTACTACTACTACCACCACTACTACTTACTATGGCTAGTACTTATTTTCAATACTGCTACTACAACTAATAATACGACTACTATTACTGCAACTACAGCTGGTACTTATTGTGATTACTACTACTAGTAATACTACTTACTACGGCTACTACTACTACCACCACTACTACTTACTATGGCTAGTACTACTTACTACAGCCAGGACTTATTTTGATTAGTACTACTAACTGCGGCTACTAGTACTTACTACAACAACTACTACTACTACCACCATTACTACTACTACTACTACTACTACTACTAGTAGTACTACTACTACTAACTACGGCTTCTACTTATTATGACTACAACTAGTACTACTGCTTACTACAGCTACTACAACTACTACTACTACTATTACTACTACTACTTAGCTAGTACTTATTATGACTACTACTACTACTACTACTACTACTACTACCACTACGACTACCTACTATTACTTATGACTACTACTACATACTACTACTATTACTACTACTACCACAACTACATCTACTAAAACTACTTCAACTACCACTACCACCCCCACCACTACTACTACTACTACTACTACTACTACTACTACTACTACTACTACTACTAATAATAATAATAATAATAATAATAATTTAAAAAACAGTTCATTGTTTTCTTCTTTGTTATTTGAAGGATGTGAACTTACTATGAAAAAAAGTAGAGAAATCAATGACAAAATGCAATTTTTTTTAGGAGAACATTTCCTTTAATCTGCCTTTGTTGACAGTGTTTTTAGCCCAGAGAATAATATTTGTGTGGGAAAGCCTGGAAATAGCAATCACAGCCTGTATGCAAGTTCTGCCAAAGCGGTGAGCACCCCTAAATAAGGTGTGTGGTGTCTTTGATGTGTTCGTGTACCTTTGGTGCTGCATCTTCTGCTTGCAGAAGGGCTGTAAGAACAGAAGCCGCTCTAGTCTCCCCCAAGCCGGCTGTTTGAAGGTGACGTTTGATGTACCTCACGATCAATTGCGACACCAGCTGCCGTACCTGTCTTTGGTAAAGGAGTAAAACGTG
Organism: Danio aesculapii; assembly: GCF_903798145.1. NCBI lineage: Eukaryota > Metazoa > Chordata > Actinopteri > Cypriniformes > Danionidae > Danio > Danio aesculapii. The sequence goes on along the minus strand of NC_079447.1, from coordinate 19,227,503 downwards.
GGAACGGGGCTGTCCCGAAACCAATGATCTGTCCTTCCCCTAAAACACAACCAGACTGGAGGCCCTCCTGCTAACGTTCTCACTTTCCTTTTCATTTTTTTTCCATCTAAAACCTCTCAGTTTGCTTTGGCTTTCATTTGGGTTAAATTCACACATCAAAGGATCCAATACACCAATGTAAAATCGATCTCAGACGATGTTTTGAGTGAGCACGGATGGCTCGCATTATCATCGCGAGCATTAGCAAAACATGTGGTTCGGGTTTCGGCTGAACGCTGCCGTTAACGTACATGTTAAAGGCAGAAATAATGCCTGGAGATAAAGTGAGAGCAGTGCTAAAATGTCGAAACTGTATCTCTTTCTGGTCTCTATCCTCCCCACAGAGTAAAGTAGAGGAAGTCGGCCCTCGCAGCACAGCACCAGGAGACCCTGCTTTTCATTATTAATGGCTGTTGACGGTAGCCCATGGGCGGCCGCTTGTATCCGCTGGAATAAGATAAGTCCCTGCTGCCCGCACCTCTGTCCACCGCATATAAAACAGCCGCTCGGCTCAGCTTGATTAGAACAAGGCATTCAAGAGAAGGAACGCTTGAGAGGTCAGTCGAGTAAAGCGAGCGAAAAGGCATCCATATTCAGAGCCCATGCCGTACGGCCCATTCTCTTATGTAAGTGCCCTTGACAGACTCATTGTGAAGTGATTGTATGCATTATTCGCGTTGATTGAGTTGAGGTGCGGGGCAGACGCATATTCCTGAGGGTGATTGCTCAACACACCTAGCCGTCTTATCTGCTCTTCCCAATGAAGAATCCTTGACAGCCAGACGTTTTTCCCCTTCTTTCCATACTCAGCTTGAGTTTCTTTGGCTCCGCACTTCTGTTTCCTTCAATTATTTATTTATTACCAGCTATTTGGGGGTTGAAATCTATGCAAATGAAATTCTGCACAGCGTATAATAACAGAGATGAGAAAAAAGGAGGTATGCCCCTTTTACACAAAGGATGTTATAAGCGAGCTGTGTTCATTTGCATGATTAAGCTATGGCGGATGTTTGAGCGCTTTAGTCCAATCCAAACTGCGGCGTTTATTTTTACGGAGAAGGGGGGCCTGAACAATAGTTGTGTGCATGTTTGTATTGTTCAGTATTAATATGCATGGTTCCACGTTACTAGTTGCATTATCTGTGTGCATCGATTTGTGGTTGGCACATGAATGGAATAGTAAGTAGGCCGCAGACATGGAAAATAGCACAGTTGTTATGATTACATGGACATCAATTATCAGTGTAGATGATGAAAAATGACTTGCAGTCATTATTCTGCATAGAGAATGCCAACATGCTGTTATTCTATTTGAAGATGAAATACATGTTATCCTTCTAAGACTATCATTTCTGATTATGAAACCCTCCATACTTTGGTCTTGCCTTCAGACTGCTTGACATGGGTTATTGGATGTTTCTAGCTGTTCAGACGCAATCATATAAAAACCAACACAATCTCATGGCAATTCATAACGTTTTGATTTAGTGGCTAATCCGTATGAATTCTTACGTTGTAATTCATACAATTTAGTACGATTTGCTCTCCTCCAATGACGATTGGGTTTAGGGGTGGGGTTAGTTGCCACACCTCCTTTTTAAAATCGTACAATTTCGTATGACTGAAGTCGTACGAATTCATACGAATTAGCCTCTAAACTGACAAAACGTAAAATACTTACTTTTTCTTGTGAGATCAGACTGATAAAAACACATTATTAAAACTTCCAGGTGGCGTAGTGGGAAGCACGATCCCCTCACAGGAACAAGGTCACTGGTCCGAGCCCCAATTGGGTCAGTTGACATTTCTTTGTGGAGTTTGCATACTCTCTCCGTGCTTGCGTGGGTTTCCTCTAGGTGCTCCGGTTTCGTCCACAGTCCACAGACCTGCAGTATAGGTGAATTGATAAACTAAATTGGCCGTAGTGGATGTGTGTGCATGTAAGAGTATATGGGTGTTTCCCTGTGTTGGGTTGCGGCTGGAAGGGCATCCGCTGCATAAAACATATGCTGGATAAGTTGGCGGTTCATTGCACTGTGGTGACCCCTGATTAATAAGGGGACTAAGCCAAAAAGAAAATGAATGAATGAAGGAAAACTTCCTGGCACTTACATTGACACTCAGCTTGTTAAAACATGTGTTAACATAGTCCAAGAACATGAATAGCATCAGATTCAATAATTATAGACGTATACATATAACCAGTATTGAGGGTCTCACATTATAAGTTATGCATGTTACGTAATAATATTACTTTTTCAAAGTAACGAGTAAAGGAATGCATTACTTTAAAAAATATATTGTGAAATAAAAATGACCTTAGTCAGGTTGAATCACACACTCAATGAGAAAGTGTGCTGGGAGAGAACAGACAGTCAGCTCGCTCTCATCATAATTGTCATCATCATCAGGTCTCTTTTTTCATAGCAGATGAGTCCGTGTACTGTTCTAGTAACTGAATAACTCAGGATCTTGTTTTTTTTTTAGTCATAGGAGGTATGTTAGCACATACTGAAGACGCAAACCGTTCAACAACAACTGTCAGAAACAGAAACAATGGCAGACTCATCGAAGAAAAGAAGTGGATTGTTGTTAAATGTAGATTATGTTTAAGTAAAACTCTTGACAACTGTAGGAAACATGACATTGAAAAAAACACAACAAAAATAATTGCAAAGCACTACACCCGCACCCCACAAACAAATGTTTGACATCAGTTCACGTTCTCCAACTAAAACAATTAATTTAACCAAAAAAAAAAATGCTTTTATCATTGAGGAGATGCAGCCACTGTCTACTGTTGAAGCGACTACGTTTTGTAATATAGTAAGATTTTTGTTACTTTTGAAATTTTTATTTATTTTTTACAATTTACACATTTGTTAAGGACACGTGAAGCAATTTATTCAATTTATAAATCTCAAAGATTTTTATTTGGGAATTTCGCCTAATATAAATTATTTCATGTTAGTACTCTCTTTATTGCAATCTTTATCTCAATGGACAGTGAATTTACTCAACACAAAACATACAAAAGTAGCAAACACATTACTTTACACGCTCTCATTAATCTGTAGAAACAGCATGTATAGCTCTGGGCTCAGAAAATTCTCAAAATATAATTCTATCTTACATTTTTTTTGAAGGAAAATGAAGGTGTATGTTATATGGGGGACTGTTAAATGCAGAGCTTCTCTATAAAAAAGGTGAAAAAAACACCTGCAAGTTCTGAAAGAGATCAAACCTCAGCCAGGTAAGGAAAAGTAACTCAAAAGTAACATAACACAATGCTTTCCATAAAAAAAAGTATGTAAGTAATGCAATTAGATACTTTTTTGGGGGAGTAACTCAATATTGTAATGCACTACTTTCAAAAGTAACTTTCCCCAACACTTCATACAACACATACAACTGAAAAAATTAGGAAATTGCAAATAAACATCAAGAACTTCCTTGAGATTATTTCTAAATTGTAGTTCTGCATATTTTTCACTGTGAAAACAACTTATATATTACCATATTACCACAGTTCATGTAAGCCTATCATTTGTTAACGGACATAGATGCTGCAATCACTGTTGAACATGGACCTTCACAGAGTTCATTCAACGGTCAGCACTTGAAACGCAAGCATCGAGAGGAAAGACTTTACACAAACAGAACCGTAAAGAAACAATCATAGGTATCACTCAGAATAATAGCTCTTTTTCTCCATCCTCACCGGTGAGTGCTGGTCAGCCTAGCTGGCTAAATATCTTTATGAGGTGAATTATACCACCACCTCAGTGCCTCAAGTGGGAAATTACAGTAGATAAGTCAAATGGAAATGCTTGAGAAAAAAAGGCAGACAGGGAAGCTCATCAGCTATGGGTTATGATTGCCAGTTTATCTCCAGGGCATGGTGGACTTCCTTTCTAAAGCACAGTATATGACCTGCCAGTAACCCTGAACACACAAAAACACTATATTCTGTGAGTTAAATATTGATTTATCCACATTTTTGCTCATTTAGATGATCCCTTTTTTCTAATACTTAACAACTACAGCTGTTTGCACTAGGGATGCCAACGATTAATCAACCATCTTCTAATTGTTGATAATTCTTTTGATAGATGCACATTTTTGATCATAGATTAAGGATTGGCGTCATGTATGGATCGATTTAAGATTTATGCATTGAGTTGCATCGAGTTACTGTATGTTGTGTTGAGTTAAATTGCGAGTCATCACTGAGTTGTGTTGTGGTGGGTTGCATTGTGGTGTGTTGAGTTTAATTGCGTTGAGTTGTGTTGAGTTTCTGTGCATTGCAATGCATTGCGTTGAGTTGAGCTGCATTGCATTAAGTTGCGTCTTCAATTTAGTTGAGTTGTGTTGTGTTATGTCCAGTGTTGGGCAATAACCTGTTAGTAGTAATGCCTGTACTGCAATGGCATTACTTTTGACAGTAACTAATACTATAACACATTCCTTTTTTAATATAGTAACTCTGTTTTCGTTACGATATGATGCGTTTGTCCGTTGCTTGGTAAGCTAATTAATTTTGGCTGCATTCTAGCCCACATCCTCCTGTTTACATTAACAAAGCATTGTGGGATTGGTCGTTGTCAACAAATCACCATAAAGAAGACGCGTTGTGTATGAGGTGCCAGACTGGACAAAAGTGAAAGCAGAGATCGAATGCCCGCGAGGTACACCAAGTGTGTGCGCAAGAGAGACAGAGTGTGCATGCAAGAGAGACTGAGAGACGTTACTATTATTAATTACTATTACTAATACTGTAATGTTTGTTGTTTCAAATAAATAAGCACATGTTTGTTATCTGTATAACAAAATTCATTAGTTTAGTAGACACTGTGATACATTTCTGTTTCTATTTCAAAACACATTATTTAAATGTAGTGTTGTATTGCTCAGAAAAAAAATGCTGGGATTTATTTTTTACTGTTTTACATATTTTTATAGCTGTTATACAACAGCAGATTTTGCACTTTGACATGCAACATTTAATTTGTGGTTAGTTTGAAAATTGCTCATAGATTTCATTTTTGAGCAGCTGTAATGTTTTTGTTTTGTTTAAAATGCATAAAATGTATGGTTGTCTATAATAGCAGGTTTTTTTTGGTGCTTTTGCTTACTTTTATTTATTTCATAAAGGTTTTGTGTTTGTTGTATATTGTTGCTAGTTTTTATACTCAAGCTCTGAAGGAACATGTTTAAGGGTTAAATACAATCTTTTATGATGCTGAAGTAGCTTAGTTTTTGCTTTTTTGTTTCTGAATATATTATTCAGTTTGTTTATCACCTTGTGATAATTTTCATTTTTGTGCTGCTGGTCTGACTTAAATTAGCGTTTAAGTTACTTTTTGTTTAAGTCTGTCTTGTGTTTTAGTTGTGAGAATGCAAATTACTTAAAACTGTGAAGTTAATCAACAGTATTTTCCTTGGAGCACTGAAGTGACGTTATAAGGGCATTAATTGGAGCATTAAAAATGTTCTTTGGAAAAGTAACTCAAAAATTACTTTTAAGTAACGCTTTACTTTATGGTGTAAGTAATCATACAAAAAGTACCTCAATTACTTTATCGAAGTAACTAGTTACTATTTTTCTAGCACAACACTGGTTATGTCTACGTGACATACATAAAGTGAACTTTTAAATAAATAGGTTTAAGCTTTATCATGCCATTAAACGTTCATGAGTAAATATTGATGTGGAACCTGACATCCCTAGTTTGCACACTAACCCATCCTTACTTAAAGGGTCTAATTTTTTCCATCCTATTTTAGGCACATTTGTATTCACATATATCTTCTGTGAGTTATTAGATCCAGTGATCCTCCTCTCCACCAGAGGATTATAAGGAGTAAAAATCTACATGGAGATAAAGGGAAACATTTCTTGTCAATCATTGTTGTTGTTGTTGTTTTTAATGTCTTCTCCAAACATACATATTCCCTTGGGTGCTGTTTGTTTGCCAGGTGAATGCAAAGAATAGGCACAGACCATCATAAAAGCATCTTCGTAGTGCATATTTGCATTTATTCATTCTGGAGCTAGCCAAGCAAGAATAATGATAATCTTTTTGTCAACATGCCCTTGTTCATGCATAAGTAAAAGTAATGATTGTTTTCATCTCTGCATTGTCTAATCTAGTAGTCAAGCCGATAGTTTTTCGGGCCATTTTCACCATTGTCTCAGTCGTGTCTTGTTTTACAAACAACTAGATGAATGTTAATGCTGTATCAATACTTAATTCATGAAGGTTTCATGTTCTTTCTTTCCTTCTCCTTCTCCTTCTCCATCTCCTTCTTTTTCTTCTCCTCCTCCTCCTTGTTATGTTTTGCGGCAGGTGTTAGTATTTTTAAACATGACTTCAAACATTTTATTATTTAAAAGCAAAAAATGGAAATAAAAGAAAAATAAAACAATAACAAATACTAAAATGTTCTGTTTATCTGTGTACGTGAATTCCGAGATGATAATAATAAAATAATAATAAAATAAAACGCATTTATTTACATATTGATTATAGACACATTGTTGTTATTTATTTATAGGTGTCATTGTTTAGGGAACACTTTTTTCATTCTTGTAATTTTTAATTTTTTCATTTTAATCAACATCATGTATGAACATTCATTCATTTATTCAGCTAAATTATCTGCACTCTCTTTTAATTGTAAAGATATGGATTTATTTGTAATTAAACGCAAATTTCTAATCAGCCAATCACATGGCAAAAGATATGTAGACATGGTCAAGACGATCTGCTGCAGTTCAAACTATGCATCAGATTGGGGAAGAAAGGCAATTTAGGTTACTTTGAACGTGGCATGGTTGTTGGTGCCACACGGCCTGCTCTGAATATTTCAAAAACTGCTGATCTACTGGGACTTTCACGGACAACCATCTCTAGGGTTTACAGAGAATGATCGAAAAAGAGAAAATATCCAGTACCTTGTTGAATCTTTGCCATGAAGGATTAAGGCAGTTCTAAAGGCAAAAGGGGTCCAACCCGGTAATAGTAAGGTGTAGCTCATAAAGTGCCCGGTGTGTTTGTGTGTGTATATAAATATATGTATATATATGTATATATATGTATATGTATATATATGTATATGTATGTGTGTGTGTGTATATATATATATATGTGTGTATATATATATATATATATATATATGTATGTGTGTATATATATGTATGCATGTGTATATATATATATATGTGTGTGTGTGTGTGTATATATATATATATATATATATATATATATATATATATATATATACACACACATACATATATATATATATATATATATATATATATATATATATATATATATATATATATATATATATAAATGATGAAAACAAATGGCTTGTTGATTATTTATACACGTGTAGATATCAAGCACATGTTGTACGACTATAGCTTTACTTTCATGAATTTATAAATGGTCTGTTCTGGTCCTCCATCCTCTAATTGAAGGGTTGTTGCTCTAGTGGACTGGAGGTTCATGTATTATGCATAGCAAACAACTGAGTGCGAGCTACATTATGGTCCCATCATGCTAGCTGGGTCCTGCTGGTATAGAGAGAGATGATATTTCATATAGTAACAGCCTCATTAAGAGGCCACACTAACGGCCAGAACACACACACACACAAACACATACACTGGACAGCATGCTGTTTAAACAACAATGCTGATCTAACCATGACCCTAGAGATCAGCACTGTGAGTATTGTCTCGTCTCATTGTCATTATGTGATATAAGTGCTGTAAGCCTCAAAACAACATGCGGTTTGCTGTTTTGAGTGAAGAAAAATAAACGATATGCCTACATTTCTAGTTCTATCTATTTCCTAGCCATATTGACCTAGATGATAGCAACTTTTGATATGCAGTCAATCTTAGTACACAATGTAACTACAGAAGAGGGATATGCTAATGGTCTAATCAGATTCAATGATTTATGCTAAGCTAAAAGAGATCCTTAATTTACTAAAACTCTAGGTGACTTGTATAATGAGGGTATTTCCAAAAAATTGTTGTGTTTCTTTAAATATACAAGTAGGCAAGGTTTGTGTTTAAGGTGACTGAATGAATAGAGCGAAGGTTCTGTTATTATTTGCATAAGTGTTATTGCTGTCTGCATCGTGTCTTCCTTTAGATGTCTCATTTTAAAGGAGAGGGAAGGTGCTGAAATGTGTCTCTCTGTGTACACCTTGAAAGGCAGCTTGTCATTGCTGGATTGAGATGGAAACTGGCAAGAATGCATCAATTATTGACTGTGCTTTTATTCATAAAGAACAGGATTATGTAATAAGAAAAGCTCTCCAGCTCCCCTTCACACTCCCAGCTCTCATTTGCTGAACCACTAAAGATAGAAATCTTTGAGTGAATAATGCAAACATGCTCCTCGTTCCCAATCCTTTCTTTACACAGACTTGAGCTGAACAGATGTGCTCAGAAAAGAGCAATTTATACATGTGACGTTCTTAGTACAGTCAGTATGACAGCAATAACAGCTGATCTGTGCTTATACTCTAGCAACTGTGCAGAAGACAATTAACAAAATAAGTATTATAAATGTGCTTATTTCAGATGTATCTGGATATTGTGTCTGTTACATCCATCCATACTGCCTCCTTAATTTGTAGATTTTGATTTAACAAGTACATTAATATTTCAATCTGATTTGACTTGCCAAGATATTATATATCATAATCATGCTGTATCTCTCTAGGCTACAAAAGATCTTATATGAGTAGTACTTCATTTTACTTTAGTTGTCATTAATAATTTTAACCACAGGTGCTGGTAGAAAGCATGGAGTTTTACTGTATAATTTTTTGTAATGTGTTGTTTGTATTATATGATGGGTATACTAGGTCTTTAGTAGCATTTATTGTAATTTCCAATTGAAGATAATTCACTTATAATGTACAGTTTTGAGAGCTTAGGCTAGTGTTGAAAACTGATAGAGATTTTTTTGACATACACTATTGCATGGCAAAATGGCAGCTGGTTAAAACGTGTGGCGTGTATTATGCAGTTACGACTGGCTTTTGGTGCAATATGATTTCACTATGTGTGGAATAGCATTTCAGTATTCTCTCTAGCAGGAATGGAAACCATTCAACTTGTTGTTTGGTATAGTTCCCCCTTTATATGCGCCATAAAAAGTGTTTATTTACTTTTTTTTTTAAACTGCCTTAAAAGCAGTTGAGTTTATTTTAAAAAAATTTAGCAAACTCTGAACTGTTAATTTGACACAATGAAAATGATTTTAAGTCATTGGGTTTACTCACTTTTTAAGTAGTCAACTACTTTTGACAACAGGTTTACTCACTTTTTTTATTTTACTTTTTACAGTGAAAAATGTAAATGTAAAATGTTTCACCTTTAAAGAGGTTAATGATACCTCAGATTATAATATAATATAATATAATATAATATAATATAATATAATATAATATAATATAATATAATATAATATAATATAATATAATATAATATAATATAATATAATACGTCAGCAGCAAGAAGGTTGCTGGTTTGAGCCTCGGCTGGGTCAGTTGGCGTTTCTGTGTGGAGTTTGCATGTTCTCCCTGCATTCGTGTGGGTTTCCTCCGTGTGCTCCAGTTTCCCCCACAGTCCAAAGACATGCGGTAAAGGGTAGGCTAAATTGTCCATAGTGTATGAGGGTGAATGTGTGTGTATGGATGTTTCCCAGAGATGGGTTGCAGCTGGAAGGGCATCCGCTGCATAAAACATATGCTGGATAAGTTGGCAGTTAATTCCTCTGTGGCGACCCTAGATTAATAAAGGCACTAAGCCAAATGAAAATGAATGAATGAATGACTGAAAAATAACGTCAGAGTATTTTTTATGATATTGAGCGCTCTGTAAGGTTGGATTGTTGGTTGTCTGTGAAGTGCTGACTGTAAGGCCTGGGACACACCAAGCTGACTCCAAACAACTACGACTGATGAAACTCAACTGTATTGTAGCCTCGCTTTGGCTCAAGTATGGTTTCATCTGGACAAAAAATCTACCCGTGAACACACCAAACGGATGGCAAACAGCTGATGCACGTTCTACAACTTTGTAAGAGGTCTTTCCACACTGCAGTGGGCAGTATCTGTTTTCTCATTCAGAATTGCAAAACCAGATCTTCCTACGTGTGTACAAAGCACGTAAATGAAAATGGAGGGATTCGCTCCTGCATATACAGTTAAAGTCAAGTTTATTAGACCCTTAATTATTATTATTATTATTATTTGGTATTATTATATAACATTTCCCATATGATGTTTAACAAAGCAAAGAATTTGTCACAGTATTTCCTATAATATTCTTTCTTCTGGAGAAACTTTTATTTGATTTAATTTGGCTAGAATAAAAGCAGTTTTTAATTTTCTAAAACCTTTTAAGGTCAGTATTATTTGCCCCTTAAGCAAATATATATATTATGTACTGTCATCATGGCAAAGATAAAATAAATCAGATATATAGTTACTAAAACTATTATGTTTAGAAATGTGTTGAAAAAAACGTATTTCCAGTGAACAGAAAATGGAAAACATAAACGGGGGGGGGGGGGGGGGGGGGGGGGGTGAATGGGTTAATAATTCAGGAAAGCTAATAATTTTGATGTCAATTGTATGTCCGATAATCTAATAATCCATATCATTCACAAATATTTGAGAAATGTAGCAAAATTATAGTCAGCCTCTTTAAGTTCCTTCTTGGCTGGAATCGTTTACTATTTTTTCTTTAATTCGTCAAGAAGCAATGAGTTGAACACACCAAACCAACTAGCCACACCCACGCTGACCAACAGACCAATAAAACGAACGATGACCATCGGCTTGGTGTGTCCCAGCCCAAACAGAAGTGAGGACCACAAAGGCATCTAGAACAGGCCTAGCAAAGCAACCTGTTTATTGTTATTAATTGCCCACTGCCACCCACTTTCCAGGGTCTGGAGGAGTCAGACAGGAAGGGCTACATTATTTCTTGCTCAGACTCATGCACAGCTTCCTTAACTCCCCTGTCATCCCTGCAATGATTTAATTAAAGCAGCCAGCTTCTCTCAGCCCTCTCGCCTCAGACCAGCCTCGCCGCTGACTGACAACCAGCACATTACTATGCACAGGCAGCGGGAGGGCGGCTACAAGCAGATATGAATGTATGAATAGATAGGATAAAAGGATGGAGTAATTGATTTTCTATCTGCTCTTCCATTTCATTAACTGAATAAATGCACTTGATTTCGGGCAGTTTTTTTTTTTTGGCTTGTTCAAATCAGCCCCATTTTACCATTGTTGGATCTTGTCATTGTTGGCTGACTCTTGTTTTTGTGGCACGATAACGTCACAGAAAAAAAATAAGCTGTTTTGTACCCAGTAGGATCGGGGATGTGCGCATTTGTTCCCATGATCCTCTGCCGTTCTGAAACAGTTCTATTTGTCATTCTCTTGTACGACGTGCCTTTGAAGATCTGACAGGAAGCTTTGTTTTGTTTTTGTTTGTCATGCGGGATTTGGTGTTAAGCAGTGTCATGGTTTTAATTGGAAATTCATGTCGTCTACTGTGGCGCATCTTTACTTTACGGATCATTTAAACAAATCTTTACATTTTTGTCAGTGTACACATACAAACCAGCTTTTTTTCTGTCTTTTATCTTCTTCCAGATGTGATCCACACTGTTGGCCCAATCGCCAGAGGAAATGTGGGCCAGTCCCAAAGAGATGACCTTGAATCCTGCTACTATAGTTCCCTCAAGCTGATGAAGGACAATAACTTGAGATCTGTGGTGAGTGTATAGATATTCACGACTTTGGCTTTCTGAGAAATCTTGAATTCAGCAGAAAAACAGTATTGAAGATGATGAAACCTTGTCGGCAGTGCTGTTAGATGGAGCTGTTAGATGTTGTATTAGATGGTGGGATGATTGCAACACAGTGATTAGCAGGTCCTGAGGCAAAATTTCTGATAGAGACACATCCAGGCAGCATTTTCTGTTGGTTTCCTTTTGGGCTTCAGTGGATGACCTGCTGTGATGCCCTGTCATTGCTGTTGTTGTTGTTGCAAAATTAGCCAATTTTAAGCAAAACAAAAGACAAATAATTAACCTAATTCACACTTTTGGAACTTATATGCTTTGGTTTGATTTAGTTTGCTCAAACCCCACTCATATTGCCGTCATCTGGAATCTCACATTTATTCAGTGCCCCCATCCAATCAACAACCAGTCAATAAACCAATCAATTGAAACAGATCTCCATCCTCATTAAATCAAAATCAAAATATGTAATCAGCCAATCACGTGGCAGCAACTCCTCATCATGGTAAAAGAAGGGGATTTAAGTAATTATGAGCATGGCATGTTTGTTGGTAGTCAGTTATGCCACCAAGTATAAAAGCTGAAGTGATACTGCACTTTTCGCCCTATAAACTTTGATTTTCTTTTGCATGCGTTCACATGTTCAAGCTTGGTGAACTCTAACCTGCGAAATCACATCACATGATTGCAGGAGACCAATAGTAGATCAAAACATGACATCTCTGTACAGAAATTTAAAATATGGAGCAATTGTTAATATCTAATCATCTTGTTTAATCCTGCTGCCTTTCGCAGCATCGCACGAATTGCGCTTGCTCAAACTCTTGTGTGACTTTAGGCAGTTCTGAAGGCACTAGGGGTCCAACTTGGTAATAATAATATGTACAAAAAAATGGCCAGTGAGTGTACATCAAAATACAGAAGAAATGATCTTTTTTTTTTTTAATTCAATTGTGACTTAAATATTTAGTCAGCTTTACTCTAAAACCAAAAAGACATGAAGTGCAAGGTTTTGTAAAGGCAAAAAAAAAAATTTCAAACATCCTTGAATACTTTACCAACATTCAATCAACTTTGTTTTTCCTTCTTTTATAAAAATAAAATCTACTGTAATCTACTAGACAAATAGCAGGATAGTTGTACAGGAAAATATAAACACATATACATAACAAAGATAAATTACAACTACACAAATGACAACTAACTAACTAACTAACTAACTAACTAACTAACTAACTAACTAACTAACAAGTAAATAAATACATTTAAAAAATATGATAATTAATAAATGAATAAAAATAAAAAGGCATAGTTACAGTGTCAATTATGAATAAAATGCATGCTGGATCCATAAGAAATAAGACGCATGTAAAAAATTTTGAACATACAAGCAGCTCCGTTCTCTATTAGAATTTTCTCCTTCAAAAACATTGCCTGTGCATTGATAATATCCTGAGGTGTTATCTTTCCTGTCCTGCTTCCATTGGCAGTATGTTTTTAATTAAAATCAGTTAATTATCACCACAATGCTAATGACGGTGCTGTCCTCGCTATCACTGCGGAACATTTTCTTTCATGATTTGGATCAAAACTGTTGCAGTTGCATTGCCTTATTTTGAGGCCACTTGATAAACTTCTTAATGCATAGCAAATCGTCAATGTCAATTATTATAACTGACTGCCAAGACAGTTCCCAGAAAACCATGTAATAAAATTGATTCATTTATTTTTTTATTCTTACTGAATCATAACAAAGGCATTGGTTTACTCGCTAGCTTTCAAAGAACTTCACATGCTGTATGTCTCATAGCTGGAATGCATAAGGGCTCATATTTTCCATATTGCAACTATATTCAGATTGTTTCTCAGCTCTGCGAATTACCAGACAACCTCAGGCTTTAATGAAGCTGGCCAAAGACCAGCAGCTTTGGACTGGGAAGACGTAAAGTCTGACGGTGTGCTGTTCCAGCTGCTGACCCCATCTCCACCATCTGGTGCGCATGAGTTATGGATCTGCTTTAATCCATGGTGGCCACAACCAGAGGGGCCGTGAGCACCACAGACCAATCAGCTCTTCCATCCAGGCCAACAGCGGCCCCTGAGAGGATCTCTCACAATTAGCCATGATGAGTCTGTCTTTGCGGGACAAATCGCTAACTTCAGCACTTGATGAACCACTTTAATCTCACAGTGAGGATGGAGGGCTTTCACCGTCGTCATCATTACAAGGATGGAAATGCGTGGTTATGGTTGCATGAATCCACTTCTGGCTACAATATATGTGCGCAGCTGCTTATGAGTGACTGGAATTAAATGCTAATTAGCTATTCTGCTTACTCTGTGTTATCTTATCGCATAAACAAACCTTCACTGCTGCATGTAGAAGGTCATGAGTGAGTCTAGGGGGTTTGGGATGCTATGCATTTACTCCTAAATTCCACGTTTGTTAGAACATCAGCAGGAGAAGCCAGGAAAGAGACTGTGTATCCTTCGTTTTGTATTTCTTTTCCAAAGCAGTGGCGCTTTTACAGTACGCTCTCTTACACATGAGTTTGGCTTCTCTTCTCTATTTATTTATTCAATAATTCACATATTGACGTGAAAGCGGGCTCTGGTTTTACTCTAAGGCAGGTCCAGTTTGGTGGGACATGTTTAGACAGCTGCTACAGATTATCGCGGACCTTCGGAGAAAACCCTGCTGCCCGTTTTGATTGACTGATGTCTGTCCGGTGAGTTTTGCTAGCCGCTATGCTTGAGTGCTTCCGCGTACGCTTGAATTTACTGTTAGGCGTATGCAGTGAAATTATAAGAATTCCCAGATTTTTATGGACTGTGTCAGTGGCTGATCTATAGCAGAGGTTCCAGACCACTTCCCTGGTAGATTAGCGCTAAACTCATTGGAAAATCTGTCATGTAGAAAAGACAAAGCGCACATTTCTAGAAAAGGAACAGCTCCTCTTGTGGGGTGTTGTAGTGTTGCAGGTGGATTTGTGACATGAATGGAAAGTAATAAAAAAATGCTAAAAAAAATACATAAACATGTGTAACAAAAGATGGGAATTGGATGAGCTCTTGAGTTAATGCTTGTTCTTGAGAGCCCACAGACAGGCCCTGAGGCAGTGAGAGATCTGAACATGTGCTGCGCAGACAAATTCCCCTTGATTATCTCAAGCGATAGGGACCCGTGAACATATTTCTAGACAGGAGGAATCCAGTGCTGAAATGTTAGAATGAGGACCCTCACTTATCCCGCAGCCCCCCCAATTATTGAAAGCATAGTTGAAATGGGTGTAGTTCCAGTGCAAGATGAGCAACTAAAAGAACAACTTTTCTGGATTACAATTAAAACTTAAAAGTATTAATAGTAAAAAAGTAGTGATAATAATAATAATAATACTAAAAATAATAATAATAATCTGGTGGCGCAGTGGGTAGCATGTTAGCCTTTAAGCAAGAAGGTTGCTGGTTCGAGCATCGGCTGGGTCAGCTGGCATTTCTGTGTGGAGTTTGCATGTTCTCCCAGTGTTCGCGTGGGTTTCCTCCGGGTGCTCCGGTTTCCCCCACAAGTCCAAAGACACGTGGTACAGGTGAATTGGGTATGCTAAAATTGACCGTAGTGTATGAGTGTGTGTGTGTGAATGAGTGTGTATGGATGTTTCCCAGTGATGGGTTGCAGCAGGAAGGGCATCCGCTGCGTAAAACATATGCTGGATAAGTTGGTTCATTCCGCTGTGGTGACCCCACATTAATAAAGGGACTTAGCCGAAAAGAAAAGTAATAAATGAATAATAATAATAATAATAATAATAATAATGGTGATAATAATAATTAATAATATTAATAATAATAATGGTGATAATAATAATAATATTAATAATGGTGATAATAATAATAATAATATTAATAATAATAAATATTATTAATAATAATCACCATCATCATCATTGTTCAAATTAGTATTAGTATTATTGTCATTATTAATAATAATAATAATAATAATAATAATAATAAAGAAGTATTATTATTATTATTATTATTATTATTAATAATATTAATAATGATAATAACAACAGCAACGACAACAACAACAATAATAATAATAAAGTTGTAATTATAATAAAGTATTAGCAGCAACAATAAAAATAATAACATAAATAATAATATTTTAAATAATAATAACGATAATAGTAAACAATTATTATTATTGTTGTTGTTGTTGTTGTTGTTGTTGTTGTTATTATTATTATTTTTTATTATTATATAATTATGTATTTTAGTAGAAGCAACAAGAAAGTAACTACATCAACAATCAAAAAAAGAACAACAATAATAATAAGTGAAAGCACCGTGGGTAAATATGTAAATAAAAAAAGAAAGAATATATTAAATATATAAGAAAATTAAAATAATCTTAAAAATTTAAGTTTCTTATTAATACTAAATGTTTGTGTCTTCCTAACAGTTATAGAAGTGTATCCCACAACCTTTTACAGAAAGAAATATGCATACATATATTTAATTTAGCTCTTTTTGAAGCAGTTTCAGCATTTTCATATAGATATTTGTTTTTTGGCACCATATGCTGAAATTGCAATTAAAATCCCTTTTTTTAATCATTGATTTTACAGCGTCTATATCACGATGGATATCATTAGACAGGTGTGTTATCTGCAGAAAAGGTTAGAAGGTAAGCATCGATGCGCTTGTCGCTTGCCAACAAACGCTCCTGCAGATTGGGATGAGTAATGTTTTACTGGAAGCGATAGCTTAGGGCACATTAGTTTAGCATGACACCTGTGTATGCGTTGTGAAGCTGAATAAAGGATGAGCTTCATCTTTAGAAATGACAAGCTCCTGCAGCCAAGATGCTTAACCTCCAGAATGTGGTTTAACGCTTCTTGGACCAGGAGCAAGAATCTCAGTCTTCATCTCTGTCGGGTCTGGATGTTTCTGCTCTGTTCCACATTACAAAATGGAAAGATCTAGGAAATATCTGGAAACATCTACCTTTTCTGGTCTTTTTGTCTACTTATTTGCAACGTTATTATATACTGTATACTTGTAGTATAATATAAAACAGTAATATATAATCTATACTGTATAATATATAGTAGTAACATAATCAGCATTATTTCACATTTTTAAAGTATGCATTAATATTTTGAAATGGCTGTTAGATATTGAATTTAGATTTTTGGATATGATTTTGTCATTAGTTATATAATAAAAATTTATGTTTAAAGGTATTTGTACTTCAGCTTGATTCAGTTTTTGTTTAGTTTTGTTTTATTTTATATTCTACTTTTTTGTATTCTATTTATTTTATTTTTATATTGTATTTTTATTTTCTATTTATTTTTATTTATTTTTATTTTATTTTTGTTCGTTTAATGTATTTCAATTATTTAAATTTTATATTCTATTTATTTAATTTTTATTTAATTTATTTTATTTTTATATTCTATTTATTTTATTTTATTTTATTTATTTTATTTTTATATTCTATTTATTTTATTTTTATTTATTTTATTTTATTTTATTTTTATATTCTATTTATTTTATTTTATTTTATTTATCTTATTTTTATATTCTATTTATTTTATTTTTATTTATTTTATTTTATTTTTATATTCTATTTATTTTATTTTTATTTGTTTTATTTTATTTTTATATAATATTTTATTTTTATACTCTATTTATTTTATTTTACTTTTATATTTTATTTATTTGTTTTATTTTGTTTTATTTTATTTTTATATTGTATTTTATTTTAGTTAATTCATATTTTATTTCATTGTCTGTGTGTATTAATGTTAAATCAAACATATTACAATTAAAACCTAAGGCTTTTTAAACTAACAAGTTTTTTATATTGATATTTTTTATTCAGTTTATGTATTGTTTTATTTCTATTTTAATTTCAATTGTTATTATTATTGTTGTTATTTAAGACATTTCATTCTTTTTTGTGTAATTACCTTTTTGAGATTTTTACCTTCTTTAATAGATAGGACAGTAGAGAGTATAGACATGAAGGCATGAGGAAGTATTAGCAAAGGACCTCGAGACGGGAATCGAACTCAGGTCACCGTGAGCCCTGGATTCCAAATCCATAATCACATTCCAAATCCATAATCCTAATCAATGTAATTCTAAAGTTCACAAGAAGCAAATATTGTTCGATGCCTCAAACAATCATTATAATATATAATTCAACTTTACACTTTTTTAAAATAAATGTTATTTAATTATAGTTTTTTTTTTTTTATAGATAATTATAGATTTTTTATTAAGTGCGAGAGATAATATATGAGAGTATGAGATTAAAATCCAGCACATCCGGTCACCACATCTCCCCCGTGTGAACCCTGTATACACATTCCCATTCCCACTCCTGTGCTCCTCTCATTTCTGTGACCAAGTAAACAATCTGTCACGTTCCCCTGGAGGCCCGTTGGAGCCACGTGTGACCGCGGCCTGGTCTGAGGACATCAGCAGAGCTAACCGCGCTCCAGAACGTCAGCGTGGGGAATAGTGGGAACTGTGGCTCCGGCGAAGTGCATTTACCATGCACCCATGAAGCCACAAAATGCTCCACGGCGCTGAGAGCTGATAATTTACGGCAGCTCGCGTCTCCATTGGCTGCATGGATATAAAAAATGCCACCACAAAGGCCTCTGCTTATGTGCACTGTTAGCGCTAGTTGCTCATATGGGCGGTGCTGTGGTAAAATGAAAGGGACGGGTGAGTACAGATCGCAAAATCAGTCAAGATAATAAAACTGTCTGAACGGCCCATATAGGAGGAGTCTTGTTCTAGTACTCTGTCAATATGTGTGAGAGCCAAGAGACGTTAAATGCACAACACTTGCAGGGGTATTTTGGGACAGCGGGAGCTCGGGGAAACAGAAGAGGTTTTTGGTAACATTGTTAAAGAGAGAAGACTTGATAACGGTTGTGAAGATTAAACAGAAAGAGAGTCGAACACATTGCAAAGAGTGTTGCTGATAAAGCTTTCACACTTTGTGATTAACCAGGGTGTTAATTGTATATTTTTTGAATACACTGGTGGAAGAACTTTTCCTCAAAGTACTTTAGCTACTTAGTAATTATAATTTTGGGGGTTTATATGTTGAAAATCATGGTATTATGTGAAATTAAATTGAAATTTAAAACAACTGTTCTTTTTAAATGCATTTAAATTAAGCTAATCAGCATCATTACTTAAGTCTTCAGTATCACATGGTCACATGGTAGGAATCATACGCATCATGTGCTATTTTATTGTTTACAGGTGCAGTATGTAGGATTAACACCTAGTGGTGTTGTAGTTCAAATTCAAAATGGAGGTTTTTCCTCACTCTGCCCATACTCCGACTTCACACAAACCCAGGTCGCCAGATTAATAACCAACAGGAGCGAGTCTGTCTGACGATCAAGTTTGCACTGTAAGCTGCTCAGCTAATGTTTGCGTTTGCAATATTTATATTATTTGCTAATTAAAACCCCCTCATGTGGATTTTAATTACTCTCAATCTGTGTCTCGTTTCCGAGACTTTTGTCCGTTGCAGGTTACATTTTCGGCCGCATTGAGGCAGCCTTCAAGACTGAAATTAAGTAGACTGTTTTTCTCTGCTAAGGCAACCTGAGGTGTCGGAATATAATTTGGTAAATTGGCAGTGGGCGGAGTTACAGACCAAAACAAAGACAGACATTCCGAAACAGAAAACACATTTTTAAAAGAGAATATCTGACTTTAGCATTGGTTCTAAAATAAACAAGTATGCTCACTTAGCATGTTTCGTAAATATCAGCAATCATATTATGGTCATTTTATGCTATAAAAGAGTTAAAAACATACATACAGCACCTTTAAGATACATTTATCATTTTTTTAAATGCTGAAAACAGTCAATTGCCTTAGTCTCGCATAGCTAGATCTTCAGCTTCAAAGCAGAATAATGCTGGAACTATGTTAATGGCTCCCTGGTCATCAAGAAGAAGCAGGCAGAGAAACAATGAACATTGAATGATTTTAATAATGAAATCAAACGTCAAACAAATAGGCAACAACAGCCCCTCATGGGCGGCTGCTGCCTAAACAAAGTAAAAACCAAACCAAACTCCAGGCCTCGTTCTATCTAGTCTTCCACTGCAGCCTTTCAAGTTTCCAGTGCTCCTTTGTAAAATTCTCTGACAGCTCTCGGCCATGCCCCACTTGATACAAACTCTATAGCAGCTTTCATTGGCCAATGTCCAATCAGAGGCTGGAATGTACTGTAAAGCAACCCATCACAGTTTGTTTTGTTCAGTGTTATATTTAGGGAAGTGTGAATTCAACATTGATGTCCCTACACTAACAGACTGGTTAAATGTGCAACAACTCATTCATTCATTTTCGTTTCGGCTTAGTCCCTTTATTAATACGGGTTCGCCACAGCGGAATGAACTGCCATCTTATCCAGCACATGTTTCACGCAGCGGATGCCCTTCCAACTGCAACCCATCTCTTGGAAACATCCACACACATTCACACTCATACAGAACGGACAATTTAGCCTACCCAATTCACCTGTACCGCATGTCTTTAGTCTTGCCCTGGACTGTGGGGGAAACCTGAGCACCTGGAGGAAACCCACGTGAACGCAGGGAGAACAAGCAAACTCCACACTGAAATGCCAACTAACCCAGCCGAGGCTCGAACCAGCAACGTTCTTACTGTGAGGCGACAGCACTACCTACTACGCCACTGCGTTACCCTATACAAAGACTGTTCATTTTTATTATTGGGAGACATTTTAGTCTTGCCCTGAAATTAAAATAGTCAATCACTATTTGGTAGTGATTCATTGATGTCTAAAGCTGCCATTAGAAGCTTTGTTTGTTTCTTTGTGTTCTGAGATTCACATGCACATAGCCTGAAAAAAAAAGCTTTTAAAAAGTTAAACAGTTGTTTCAGACTTCATTGGTGATTTCAAACAGCAATAGATTTACTAAAAAGAAACAAAAGTTCAAATCATGTCACTAAATAATCCAATCATTCTGTTTAATTAAAATTTTAATGATTATTTGTGTACCTTTTGGACTTTTGGCCTGGT
This sequence comes from Danio aesculapii, assembly GCF_903798145.1. Taxonomy (NCBI): domain Eukaryota; kingdom Metazoa; phylum Chordata; class Actinopteri; order Cypriniformes; family Danionidae; genus Danio; species Danio aesculapii. The sequence goes on along the minus strand of NC_079447.1, from coordinate 19,206,512 downwards.
CATTTGCAGTTGTTTTGCAGAATTTGCATAACCTATTATGTAAACAAGAATGGTAAACAAAAAAGTATTTTGTGTGTGTGTGTGTGTGTGTTTTTGCATTGCTCTTGGAATGCTTATTTTTAAATTTACATTAAACTTTGTATGGTAATGTATATTTTCACACGGGTTTTATTTATAAAATTATTCTAATAACTATTCCAAAAGCTTGATTGCTAAGACCAGTTTTTTAAATGTATATATATAAAAAAAAAAAAAAAAAAAAAAAATATATATATATATATATATATATATATATATATATATATATATATATATATATATATATATATATATATATATATATATATATAAATATATATATATATATTTATTTATTTATATATATATATTTATATATATATATATATATATATATATATATATATATATATATATATATATATATATATATATATATATATATATATATATTTTTTTTATATATATATATATATATATATATATATATATATATATATATATATATATATATATATATATATATATATTTTTTTTTTTTTTTTTTTTTTTATATATATATATATATATATATATATATATATATATATATATATATATATATATATATATATATATATATATTTATATATACTGAATCGTAGCAGGGGTAGTTATGCATGCATTTGTGGCTGTTGTCTCAGTGGTGGATCCCTCAGAGAGAAGCTCATCTCCATACGGGCTTATTGAATGCCTGAAGCAAGTTTAGGTGGAGAGGTCTCTTGTCTTCATTAGCCATGCCAGCCTGTTCTCATTCTCAGCCTGTAAAAACAGCCAGTCACTCCTGCGTGAGGACAACGCCATCTGGTAGCCATTCTCCACTCCAAGGCGATTGATTTCCCCCAAACTCATAACATACCCTCTAGTTTTGACCTTTTACAAAGAGAAATAACTATGTTTACCCAAAACATCATCGTTGTCTCATTTCGCATTGATTCTTTTTGCGCGTTTTCTCCCATTATATAACATTTATCTTTTAAAGAACAAAACCACTCTAATAAAAATGACTGTTGCAGAAATTTCTGGGAAATAAGTGAGAAACAAAACAACAAGGGATTTTTGCCATAGGTTTGACCCAGTAAGAATATTCGATATACCTCAAATATCTTTGTTGCACCGCTAATAGTCCCATGAGTAACAGACCTCCTCCATGTTTTAAAGCCCACGAGGAACCACGAGTAGGTGCTTTCCACAGTGGTCCATCATTGCGATAGTTCAGTAAATACACATTAAACAAACTTCTGGGCGGTCTACTATCATTTTGGACGGTAATAACGAGTTAGGCCGCATTTAGTGGCCTCTTTTTTTCCCAAAGAGATGTGTAATCATAGCAATAGTTTACTCTGAAACCACACATTGTTGACTGAAATAACTAGAGCCCAGCAGAATGAGTGATTGATTGTGTTGTGTGGTGAGATCGAATGTCCAGTTTTAGATTATTTCAGAGTTTCCATTGGCTCTGTGATGTAAGATGTGGTGATTTATTTATTTTTATTCTAGGCCTTCAAACTCACATTAGAGGTGCTTCTAGTGCTACCATTTCATTAAACAGACCATTACTTTTGTATTGTGCATGCAAAGAGGACGTATGCTGGAAAATGGGAATTCCATTCTGTTGTGCATTCTAGGTCTTGGCTTTTTGCCTCAAAAGTATAGTTTGCACAAAAATAAACATTCTTAAGTTTTTCTTTGTCTGTTAGTCAAACCTGACAAACCTTACTTCTGATGAAAGATTGTATCTATACAATTTAACCAAATACTATACTATAGAACCAAATTTTTAATTAAACCCTACTGATTTTAATGCATGAAGTTTTTCAAAATATCTTATTTTGTGTTCCATAGTGCCTAAAGCAGGAATAAGATAGCAATAATAATGGTAGAGGATCGAATTCAGTGCTTTCAAATGACCTCATGTCTAATAAAATCCCTTTAAGGCAAGTCATTTCATAATTTCTAATTGCATCTTTAGTGAATTTTCAAGTATTTACAATGTCTTGTCCCAATAGGTGGATTTAGAGGTTTTTGCAAAAAAAGCACTAGTGGATTCAGCTGGTTTTGACACAAAAGAAAATCCACCTTGTTAAAAAACAAAGAACTGTCTAAAGTGACATTTTTGAAAAAAACTTTATTTTATTTACCAGCAGTAACCTTATCATTACCTATAAAATGAAACATCTGAACCTAATCATAGGAGCTTGATAGAAAATGCTCATTTACAAAATAAAGGTACTGATGGATTTAGAGGGTTTTGTATCTGAACTCTTTGTATATTTCTCATATTTTTTGAAGTATTCACTGAGATTCCAACATGTTTGCCGACCCCAAAGGTTCATAACAGGGTTCATAATGAAGCTGCACAAACTGTCGTAAAAACGCAATCACATGATCGATCAAGAAACACTATCGATGATTCCCTGTGGTAGAGGATTTATACAGACTGTGCATTTTTCCCTATTAAAAACTATATGAGTTGCATGTTTTGTGCATTCTATACTTTCTTATTGGCTTGAGTTTTATCCATTTAATATTTCTATAATTCTTAATTCTGATTCCATTTATAGTTCTGGATATTAATTCAGTTTTGATTTCAATGTGTGTGTGTGTTTAACTCAAACATTTATTAAACCTATTTGTTCTGTGTCATTAGTTGCAGCTCAATACCATAAACAAACATACAAACAAATCAAGATAAAAAAGTTTCCCTAACTTTAAGGGACAGCACTCCTAATTTATAGAGCAGATTGTGTGACTAATGCTAAAGCAATCAAAGGTGATGACTGGCCACTCCTTGATTTAGCTTAAAGGCTGAATTCTAATGCACTGTGATTTCACTCTTGAACAAATGCACCAAGATAAGAGAGCTAATTCTTTGATGCAATCGCCTGACAATAGGGAATCAATCGCAATATTATTAGCCTCCCTGTTTGGGAGCAATTTTTTGACACCGCCTCATTTACATGGTGCTTAATCGATGCATTTCGAGGGTCATGCATAATTAATAACCCCGCCGATGCATGAGGTAATTAATAATTGAAGTGAATGATTTTACTCCGCATTGTACCTCAACGCCCGCGGTGATGTTTTATTGCATGAACATGTCCGTGCATGCTCCGGCTTATTGTAACAAACAACAACAGCAAATCTCATGAAAAAGATATTATGAACACTTTAAATGCAGGAACGGACCCCTGAAGAGTTTTATCACAGCCTTTGCGCCGCTTCATTATTTATGCATTTAAATGTTCGCATGTAAAAAGCACCACCCCATCCGCTCCGGCTTTCAGGGATCCAGCTCCCAGAGTGATTAATTAATGTACATTTATGTGCTTAACGGATCGCACACCAACTTTCTCTCCAGCCCTTTCCCCCCTTTCGCTCATAAATTATTGTCACTGTATGCAAGTGGCACCAGCTTGGTTTCTGGAAAAGCCGTGAGTGGCATAAAGCGTTTATTGTGGGTGTTTGCGGGCAGCTCGTAAGACCGCTAAGCAAACCGCAATAAAAGCTTGACAGTATTGAAGGCTTTATGGGTAGATCTGTATAAACTCTCTGTTTTATTCTGCATCCGTTGATCGACTTTTAATGCATTTTTACTGGTTGCTTAAGCTTTGCGCACATGCGATGATATTAAACCGCACCATGTGCTATAATGAGGGGAATTATAACTTCTTTTTAATTTCATTATTTTGCTCACTACATTGCGGTAATCTTAATCAGGAAAAGATGATGCGCAGACTTGCCGCTTTGCTTCCCATAAGCCACACACACCAAGAGCTTTGGTAATGAGAAGCAGATTTGAATGATGATGTAAAATTACTCAGCTGCAGGACTTTTATTTTTTATTTTTTAATCTCGGAACACTCTTGTGTTTATGGTTTTAATATCCGCGCTTTGCTGGGCTGCTTTAATGGCAACACACACTCTGCATCGGAGTCATAAAACCATTCAGAATCCTCTGGCCAACTTTGTTCTCTCTGCCCTACATAAAAAACACCTGCGTGCATCTAAAAGGTTAATTAGAGAGAAGCTTTAAAAAGGTCACGGTGTCACTTAGTGTTGTCTTTGCTATTTATTTGATCCAGAACACACAGTAAGCCAATTAGCTCCAATTAGGGTCGTGGCGTAGGGGTGGCCTAGTGCGTATTAACGAAGAGACCTTCAGTAATTTCCATAGTCGCCTTTGCTCTGAAAGTGACGAATTTGTGAGATCGCAAAGTGGGGCATGGAAGAATTGGTGCATCCCTTGACATTTCACCTCCACCATCCGGGAAGCCTACTCAGGTTTGGTGTTGGCCTGAAATATGGAGGTATGTAAAATGTGACATTTTACTCTAGCGGTCTAATCAAGGCTGATGAAGGGGCATAGTGGGAGAAATAAAGCATGTCGCGGGCATGCAGGGTGTGGTTAACTGATTACGAGCCTCAGGGAGCATCTGCGAGTGTGTACCATTATCTTTCTTCCTTTTGGAGGTAATTTTAGAGTACGTGGTGGGAAAAAATGCTGGCACTGAGGTATGTGTGGTAAAAGTGAAACAAAAGTTTTAGTCGGGAAAGTGGATCCGAGTGGACTTTATTCACCTAAATGCCTTTGCTCGGCTTTGATATGTGGTGTCTGTCAATTTGCAGAGTGAATTGTCAGAGGAGGAAACTTTTGAGATGGTCTAGTGATATTTTTTCAGTTGTTTGTATTCCTCTGCTTCACCACTGTATGAACGACAGCCAAGTAGTTGTCAGTGGAAAATGTTGATTAAACAGATGTTGGTTTCAGTGGCTCTGTGGGAGATGAGAAATCCACAATGAATGGATATTAATTAGACAGTACCAAGGGTGGGTTTCATATTCTGAAGCAAAACAAGAGACTTCATCTCGTTTGTGTTTCACAATGACACATGGCAGGAGAAAGAATTCTGTGGGCCAAAGCTAATCCCTATGGCATACCCTATACATGCGTACCACATGGTGATTTATTATTATTATTAATATTTTTTTATAATAGATTGCATCTCATATGGTTTTGCATAATGCAAGATATTTTATTAAACATGGTTTTAAAAAACATATTTAAGAACTATTAGCAAGCTGTGAAATTGATTAGAATTGATTTACAGTAATACTGTGGGCTCAAATATTTACATACTTATACACTTTTCTAAGTTGTTTGTTAGGATGTAGATACATTGTTTAAAATGAACGTAATTAGGTTTTGTTAGGTTTTATTTTTTTTATTTTGATGTTTTTTTGTTGTATGTTTTGGATTTTTTTATATATCATAATGTTTTTTTTTCACATTTCTGTAAGACTCCTTTTCCACTTTTTCGCATTTAGGTCAAAGCTGTGCTAATGTTATGGAACTACAAAGCCAAAATGGCAAAAATAATTGTAATGCATTTAATTAGCTTTCATAACGAATTTCAAAACAAGCAATCTACAGTTTTGTAATCTTTTTGTAAGTACTTAAATTGCTGCAGTGGGCTCAAATATTTGCACGCTTACTGTAGATATAAACTTCTCTAAGTTTGTTAGGATGTAGAAACATTGTTTAAAATGAAGGTAATTAGGTTTTGTTAGATCACACTCTCCATGCCAGATAAATAAGACCTAGCCCCGGATGTCAGATCCTGTCAGAAAATGTCTGTTTCTCTGGGTGTCCAAACAACCAGCCAGTGGAGCCACCCAATACCCATACCTGTTAACCAGTTGTCAGATGAGTTAACAATCTCTTATCAGTATAGGAGTTGACTGAGAAAGCCAGAGAAGAGCAGACGTGGGAGACGAAGCAAGGGTGTTAAAGAGAGAGCAGAGTTTATTGAATAATCTTAGTTGTGTTTGTTTCAGGACAGGGCAGTTTTGACCAGGGCAAATCCAACAGGTGTTATTATACAACAAACAACAGCAATGGAAAATTACTGCTTCACAGCATTTGTTTTGTTGGTTTGTTTTGGATATACATATATATATATATATATATATATATATATATATATATATATATATATATATATATATATATATATATATATATATATATATATATATAAATTATGAGTTGCTTTTTATTTCATTTATTTCAAGTCTCCTTTTTCATCTTTTGGGTGTTCAGGTCATAGTAGTGTTGATGTCATGAAACTACAAAGCCAGAATGACAAAGACAATTTTTTTTTAATGCATTTAATTATTTTTCATTAAGCATGCCAAAAGAAACAATCGACAGTTTTGTAATCTTTTTTAATTACTTAAATTGCAAAAGTGGGCTCAAATTTTTGCATGCTTACTGTAGATATACACTTTTCTACATTGTTTGTTAGGATGTAGAAACATTGTTTTAAATTAAGGTAATTTAGTTTGGTTACTTTTTAGTTGTCATTTTTTTTCAGTTAGTTGGTTGGTTGTTTTTTTGTTTCAAAAGCTTTTTTTATGTCATTAAATTTCTATAAATATATATTTTTTTCCTTCTGCACATACTGTATAAACCATTTAGAAGCATGTAAACAATAACAATGATCTAATGTATTTCAGAGAATTCAAAAAGGTCAACATATTGATAAATGATGCTATGATAGCTGTTTTGATGTTACATTATGATTAAGTTGCCTCTTAATACATTCATGAAATAGTTTGACAACATTCAGGAAATATTAATGGGTCAATGACATCACCACATTGAAATGGTCTATAGATCATAGCAGTCCCAAAATGGCAAAAAACAAAACAAAACAAAAAAACGTTTTAATGCATTTAATTAGCTTTCATTAAGCATGTAAAAACAAGCAATTTACAGTTTTGTAATCTTTTTATAATTACTTAAATTGCCGCAGCACACTCAAATAATTTCATGCTTATACACTTTTCTTGTTGTCTGTTAGGATGTAGAAACATTGTTAGAGATTAAGGTAATTTCCCTTGCTTAGGTTTTAGTGGATTTTTTTTTTTGATTGTTTGTTTTTTGTTTGTTTGTTTTGGATTTGTTTTATATCATAAGCTGCTTTTTCTCCATTTATTGTCTATAAAAGTCTCCTTTTTCCTCTTTTGCACATATAGGTCATAGCAGTTGATGTTATGGAACTACAAACCCAAAATAGCAAAACAAATAAAGACATTTTAATGAATTTAAATAGCTTTCAATTAACATTTCTAGTAATCTACAGTTTAATCATCTTTTTTATAATTACAGTATACTTAATTCGCTGTCCAAAATCAAACAGAGTGTGTACAGGCTTTCAGGGTATAGCAAATTGCCATTGAAATGCATGACCACAGCATATAAAACACTGAGAAAGTGTCTAAAAAGAAGAGGGATTGTTATGTTTCCGAGACCTCAAGAGAGAAGAGCATGTTTCATCAGTAGGAGATGTTTGGACTAGAAGACTGAAGGTCTGTCAATGTGCGAACTGCCGCTAACACCTCCTGACAGCTTTCATCCCACTGGCCAGGCAGATTCACCCAGCTTGGAAAAAGTGCAAGAAATGGCCTAATCAGCTGATGCAGCCCGAGCTCCATCTTGACGTCGTTATCGCGGTGTTGATTGCAGTGTGAGAGGTGTAAGAGGTGCTCTGTCCCTGGTTGATTGTTTTAACAGATTGCCTTTCCTGTGGCAGTGGCGAGGTGGTCAGGATGAGTCCTTGTTTACATCATTACAGTTAATTAACAGGCAGAAGTGGAGCAGCGGGAAGCAGACGCCGTACTGAACTGACACGTATAGATGCCTGACATCGCTAGCGGTGTCACATTTTTATTTTTTCCCCCAGTGGTGACTTCCATGAAGACCAAATCAGCCTGTCTGGATCTGAATGATTTGATTAGATAATCCGAGTGCCGTCAAGCATGCGAAAAGCCGTCTTTGTCTCCTAATTCTTAAACTCTCATCATTACACTTCAACGCAGCCACGCATGGGGGCATTTTCAATTTAATGCTCGCAGATGGATATTTTAATTATTATTGAATCAACCGTAATGGGGGCCTCCGAATCTGCGCATTCTTTATAACGCGTTTAATTAAAGTTGCAGGGCGTGACATGGAACACGACACCACCGCCGTCAGACAACTGCTTCGCAAGTAATGAAGGAAAAAGTAGACAATTACCTTAAAATCAACAAATAAAAGTGTTTGTATTTGCTTGCTTATACATGGAAATACAAAAATAAAATCAAAAGTCCAAGGAAAACTAAAAAAAAAAATTTTATTAAGAATTTGTAAAATATATGCAATTCAGGCTAAAATATGTCACACTAATAATGTTAATGTTTTTAGCTTCAATTAATAATGAACAATACCTCTACAGCATGTATTAATTGTATTTTACATTACTAATGCATTATTAAAATCCAAATAACAAGAACTAACTTTGTTCATTAGCTAACATTATCAAAAAGTATGTAATTCTACGTAATAGAAAATGTATAATATTTATCATTTTCATTGTTTAACTTAATGTAGTAGCATATGTACAATAAAAAACTATTAATAAAACCAAAATAATGCTTAAATCCTGTTTATTAATAGGAATTGAATATTATTATAAAACAATATGTATTGTTACTATACACTTACCAGCCACTTTATTAGGTTCACCTGTCCAACTGCTCGTTAATGCAAATTTCTAATCAGTCAATCACATGACAGCAGAATGCAGAAGAAATGTGATTTAAGTGAGTTTGAATGTGACATGGGTGTTGGTGCCAGATGGGCTGGTCTGAGTATTTCAGAAAGAAACTTCACAGAGAATGCTCCGAAAAGGGAAAATATCCAGTGAGCGGCAGTTCTGTGGGTGCAAATGCCTTGTTTATGTCAGAGGAGAATGGCCAGACTGTTTCGAGCTGATAGAGAGGCAACAGTAACTCAAATATCCACTTGTTACAACCGAGGCATGCAGAAGAGCATCTCTGAATGCACAACACATCCAACCTTGAAGCGGATGGCCTAAAGCGGGGACAATCGGATGGTATGGTCGGAATTTGGTGTCAACAACATTAAAGCATGAATCTATCCTGCCTTTTATTAACGGTTAAGGCTGGTGGTTGTGGTGTAATGGTGTGGGGGATATTTTTTGTTGGCACACTTTGCGTCCATTAGTACCAATTGAGCCATCGTGTCAGTGCCACACCCTACTTGAGTATTGTTGCTGACCACGTCCATCCCTTTATGACCACAGTGTGCCCATCTTCCAATGGCTACTTCCAGCAGGATAACGCGCCATGTCATAAAGCGCGAGTCATCTCAGACTGGTTTCTTGAACATGACAATGAGTTCACTGTACTCAAATGGCCTCCACGGTCACCAGATTTCAATCCAATCGAGCACCTTTGGGATGTGGTGGAACACGGGATTTGCGTCATGGATGTGCAGCCGACAAATCTACAGCAGCTGCGTGATGCTATCATGTCACTATGGACCAAAATCTCTCAGGTATTATTCCAGTACCTTGTTGAATCTACGCTATGATGGATCAAGGCAGTTCTGAAGGCAAAAGGGGGTCCAACCCAGTAAGAGTAAGGTGTACCTAATAAAGTGACCAGTGAGTGTATATACACAATTACTATAATCAAAATGCATTATGTAACTGTCTAATATAATACTAAATTAGTTAAAATTCAAAGGAAAATAGAGCCAATCATAATAATTTACAACTAATTATTTTTCACACAAAAGTTTGAACACAATTCATGATCCTAAAGGTATAGTTCACCCCAAAATAAAAATGTACTCACTATTTAATTGCCCTCATGTGGCTCCAAACATTTACGAGTTTTCTATTCTGTTGAACACTTAAGGAGATATTTTGCAGAATGCTGAAAACCTGCAACCATTGACTTCCATAGTAGGAATCACAGATACTATTGAAATCAATGGTTACTGGTTTCCAGCATTTTTCAAAATATCTTCTTTTGTGTTCAACTGAAGAAAAAACTCAAGAAGGTTTAAATCGAGTAAAAGATAAGTAAATAATAGCATATTTAAAAAGTTTGAAAAAATAAATAAATAAATAAATATTTCGTTTAATGTTTTATAACTTATTTTAAAATGTGCTGGTAAAGCATACAAAACAACAAATAATGAGCAGGTGTGTCCAAACTTTTCACCTGCCGAATACATTTAAATGTTGAACCTCATAGTACATTATAAATACAGCAAATTACAGCGAGACACAGCTGTGAACTTTTTACCTGTTTCACAGAGGTGAGTGTCATCCACGCTAGCACTCTGTGTTTGAAAACAGGTGTCCGTGGTATATTTGCACCTCCAGACTCTCACAGATTGCCGTCCCGCAGAGCTGCTAAAGGCCTCAGTGGTCGCCTCTCATCCTGTGACATCGCTCTCCATATGCACATTCATTTATGCCTACCGCAGCCGCTGACTCAGAAAAACAGCAAAAAAAATCCACATATCCAGTGTTGGACATATTTAATAACCCTCAGCTAATTACAACTGCTTGTTATAGTTTTGAGCAAATTATTTTCTGGAGGGTAAAGCTGACAGGTGTGCTGAGTGAATTTTATGGCCGGCTGCCATTTTTGGGGTGGCGTTGACAGAAATGTGGACGGAGGAATGGAGTTTTGGGGAGAGGAGAAATAACCTGTCCTTTGTTTAATGCTTGAGAGACATCGTAGTGATAAAGTAGATTAGTTCTTTTTTTGGGGTTGAGCAATAATGTACCAAATTAGGTTTAATCACGTTACAAGGTTTTTATCATGTAACTGACATTTAGTCCCTAACAGATTTCCCCCTTGATGTAATATCTTCTCAATGCATTTAAGCTTTGCTCGAGGGGGAAGAAAAAAAAAAGTAGAAGCTGAAATCCGCCATATGGCTGGATAACGCAACATTGACACTTCTTTTCCTCTTGCAGCGTGTTCAAACACATTTCCAAAAATAATGTCAATATTTATATCAATGTTACAGCTAATTTTAAATAGTGCTGCTTTTTCTCTTTCTATGCAATTGTCTGGAGGTTTTAGAGTGAGTAAAATGTCTTATTTTGGTGCACTGGCACATTTATTTTTAAATGTGTTCTGTGAGGACTGTTTAGGTCTGTGGTGTCTTTAAGTTCAGTCTTAAAAATGACTCTAGTGTGAACCTCAAGTGAACCTGGGCAAATTGCATCATTTTCTTTTTGGTCCAGATCAAAAGAACCAAGAGTCTCAGATGTCACCAGAAAGGGCTCTGTGAAGTTTCAGCTCAGAATACCTCACCCATCCTTTATTATACAGTGCTGTAGATATGGCTTTTTGAGTAAAAGCAACAAAGTGCTTTTTATTGTGTGTCTCTTTAAATGCAAATGAGCTGTGTTTTGCAGCACCCTTTCCAGAAGAAACAAACGGCACATCTGAATGCATGTCAAAGCCTTGACAGTTTAAACTCATGGTATACACTTTTCTGAGCCCACAGACAATGTGCAGACAGAAAATTGTGATTGTGAAATAATGTCAAAAGAATTCCCTCAAAAACAATTAAATTCACAAAATATTTGTTGAGGAATGATTCCCATGTGGATCAGTATAATAAATTTATGCAACAGCAATTAAGATTCCCAGTATATAAATTTGGGACATAATGACCAGTACATTTCTAGAAGAAAACGAGACTAGAATTGAGGCATTTGAGGGAATTCAGAAACAGTGCTTACTAGGGCTGCAAGATATTGGAAAATCGTTATATTTTATTTTGCTGCAATTTATATTGCGATGTGAATACAATTTCGGCAGATGACTTGAATAGCTCTATTTAGAATGAAATCAATACATTTTTGGAATAATCTCATAGAGTAGTGAATCAAAGGAATTGAAACAAGAAAAAACATAAGATAGATATAGATAGATAAAAAGAAAATAAGTAGTCAGATATTCAGGTACAGTAATACGATACTATGATATTTTGCCCCCGATAATGATAAATCACGATATCAGCAATATATCACAAGAAAAACCTTCATAATATATCATGATATTTGTAAATGAAAAGGGGAAAATGCATCAAAAAGTTATAAGATGCATTTCTTTTATTATCAGCACATATACACTCACCAGACACTTTATTAAGTACAGCTCTCCAGCTGCTTGTTAGCGCAAATTTCTAATCAGCCAATCACATCGCAGCAACTCAATGCATTTAGCCATGTAGACCTGGTTAAGACAATCTGCTGCAGTTCAAACCGAGCATCAGAATGGGGAAGAAAGGTAATTTAAGTGACTTTGAACGTGGCGTGGTTGTTGGTGCCAGACAGGCTGGACTGAGTATTTCAGAAACTGCTGATCTACTGGGATTTTCATGCACAATCATCTCTAGGGTTTACAGAGAATGGCCAGAAAAAGAGAAAATATCCAGTGAGTGGCAGTTCTGTGGGCGCAAAAGCCTTGTTGATGCCAGAGGTCAGAGGAGAATGGTCAGACTGGTTCAAGCTGATAAAAAGGCAACAGTAACTCAAATAACCACTTGTTACAACTGAGGTATGCAGAAGAGCATCTCTGAATGCACAACACATCCAACCTTGAGGTGGATGGGCTACAGTAGCAGAAGACTACACCGGGTGCCGCTCCTGTCAGCTAAGAAAAGGGAAACTGAGACAACAATTCGCACAGGCTCACCAAAATTGGACAATAGAAGATTGGAAAAACATTGCCTGGTCTGATGAATCTCAATTTCTGCTGCTTCATTCGGATGGTACTCACCAGATCTCAGTCCAATAGAGCACCTTTATGATGTGGTGGACCGGGAGATTCGCATCATAGATGTGCAGCCGGCAAATCTGCATCTACTGTGTGATGCTATCATGTCAATATGGACTAAAATCTCCAATCTTTCCAGTACCTTGTTAAATCTATACCACAAAGAATGAAGGCAGTTCTGAAAGTAAAAGGGGATCCAACCTGGTACTAATAAGATGTACCTTATAAAGTGGCCAGTGAGTGTATTTGTTAGAATTGCAACATTAATATATGTTCGATCCGCCATTACGAAAAGCACCACCTCATGCATATCGCTATGTTGTCCTGCACCTGAATAATCAAATGTAATGTAAAATGTAAACACTGTAAATTCTTCATTGCTGATCAGCAATAATATTCCCAACTCCATGTTGCAGATCCTGCGTAGTGACTATTGCGAATGCACACATTGTGATATCGATGCTGAAATGATTTATTGTGCAGCCCTAGTGCTTACGAATAAAGAACATAACTCCGTTTAGAGTGCTTTGTAAATTTTCAGGTCTTTTTAATGCTCAAACAGCAATAATACGCACTAAAAGATGTAGAAAGTGTAAAAAAAAGAGCATAATAGGAGCACATTAACTATAATAACCCTGGTGTACAGCTTTCGCATATTGAAAAGAAAGACCTTCTTTGAAACAAACTGAAGTTCTTTGACACAGAAATTGGATTTGCACATTAATATATATATATATATATATATATATATATATATATATATATATATATATATATATATATATATATATATATATATATATATAGATAGATTTCTTTTGCAAATTACACCGGTATGGTATACTTTAATTCTGTACACACAGAATAACTTACTTATTTCCCTCTCCACAAGTTGAAATTCCCAATAGACAGCAGAGCTACTCTTGTGTTTACTGATTTTTCGCTGTAGGCGCAGGCAATGAATGCTTTCATTTCAAAGTAAGTGATGTTTACCCCCATTGCTGTAATTCTTTAATGGCAAACGCCATCTCGGCATATCACCAGGTTTAGCGGCATTACCATCTCTCAAGGTCACTTCTAACGAGAAGGTCTTCACTACGCCTGCACAGCCATTGATTGGCTTTCAGCTTCAGTCGGGCACAAAACAAGGTCTGCTCTCAAATTCATGAAAGGACCTCGTCGCATCTCAGCCACGTTTATGAGAGACGCGGCAAACCCTAATGCCGAAGATGAAGGTAGATCAGCTCTATATACAACCATGAATACCAAGAGAGGCACCACAATCCATCCTCATATATCACTTGTGCATTCATAGAATAGGTTTCATCACTTTAACTCGTTTTTCTCTGGTCATGAATAGGGATTAGAAGCAAAGTTTTCTTCAGGTTTAATGTGGTAACGGAATAGGTTGCCTAAAAAACAAAAGTTCTTTTGTTCTAAACCTGTATGACTTTCTTTCATCTGCGGGGCACAAAGGGAATTTTTTGAAGAATAGGCTGTCAAGTTCCCCAAAACACCATAAATATGTCATAAAAGTGCTCAAAATGACTCATGCTGTGTTGGGAAAGCTATACTTTAAAACTTTATGCCAAGTTACAAGCTATGTATTATTTACACCAGTTTATACTATGGGGGGCTGTTGAATGCTTGGTTCTGATTGGTTGATGAACGTTCTAAGGTTGGCAATATACTTTTTTTCAGGGAAATGCACACCTAAAATAGTTCTACGCAGGTCTTTGATTTATTACACATTACACACACTTCACCAAATTATTTCAGTTGTTTTATAGGCCCTGCAGCCTACAACAGCAATAGAAATGCAGAACTCACAAACACACTGAGAAAGTATATTAAAATATATTAATAGAGCGATAAAGATCACACACTATTTGTCAACAAGTTATACTTTATTATCTACTTGAAAGCACATTCTCCCGTTCTATAGCATGTCTTCTACAAACGCACACACATAAGCCTTCTTTCCACTGTATAATGCAATCAGGCATGACTGTTGAAATTCACCCTCTGTAGTGGCAGTCGCATAAACCTTTCTGAATGATCATGAATACAGTACAGACACACTACAAAGATGCTAGGGCTGCACAATTAATCAAAACCAGCTCTGTAATCAACAGTAAAAATTTCGAAAGACGTTTTAATCGGTGCAGTTCTGAAACCGAAGAGAATCATTTTGCAATGTTTGTATGGTTTCTTTTTGCTGGCTCTTTTGCTGCTCCATCTGAAAGCATGTGGGAATACTACATTTAATAACATGTTTTTACTCCAGCCTCACCTCAAAACTTAAGGGCTTGAAATAAAATATTCTTTGAGATGATTCTGTAGTAGTATGTTTATTTCTCATGTTGATTCGATAAAAGTGATTAAGTCCTCTACTCTGTTTGATGTAAGTGTCTCTTAAGGTTGATTTGTACTTCTGCGTTGTGTACGTATATGGCGCACGGTGCAGCCTTCGTGTGGCCACATAGCCCTCACAGTGACTGGCGCTGATGAACACCTCTCAAAAAATTTAACTACATGTCACAACTATGCGTAGCGCAAGCTCTGTGATCGGTCGGCTTGTTAGCTGTGACGACTGTGGGCAGTGCCGAGAGCCTGATCGAGAGAGTGTTTACAAGTGTTGAGTCCCATGAAAGAGCTCCAGATGGACACTTTTGTTTTGTGTTTACGTTATTATTAAAGTTGTTGCACGTCTGCCGGCTTCCGTCTCTGAATGAGCGAGTTTTAGCTACTTGTACATTAAGATAGCGTTCAGAAAAATCCCACAAAGAAACTCAACACAGAGGAACATAAAACCTACTGCCAGCTAGCATTTCGGAAATGTTTTTGCATACCGACACAAACAACACACAGAAGTATAAATATACAGCTACAAGCTAGGCATGCACCATGGGTCACACCAATCACTCGACGTATTAACCAGCCTTTATGTGTGACATATTTGCAGTTTTTGCACAAGAGCGCCCTCTGGGCTTCAATGGAGATTTACTATTGATCAAAGAGCTGTGTTTGCCTGACAAGATGAGCATGAAATTGCAGGTTTTCAATTAATTTCACTTCAATTAATCGTGCAGCGCTAAAAGATGCATTACATGTTTTTATAGCAAGAGAATGAACCTGCTTTCTTGAATCAAAAAGACTCTATCAGAAAAAAACATTGTAGCCAGACACTTTTGAGAGACGCACAGACAGAGGTAATACAGACATTCATACATCTCTATAATTCTCTATAATAGGGATATTATAGCAATATTAATAACAGTTTGCTGTCCTTGGCTTAAATCTAAAATAGATTTTGGGATTAGTCTTACACCAAAGAAACTGACCGAAATCCTCACAAATGTCTTAAACAAACAACTAAAAATAATAATAAAAAACAATGTCTTAAAGGGCACCTATGGTGAAAAATTTACTTTACAAGCTGTTTGGACAGAAATGTGTGTAAGTATTGTGAATAAACTGTCATGTTGAGGTGAAATAAACACAACCAGTCCTTTTTTTTTTCAAATTTAACAACATAAAAACGGTGAACCAATTGGAGCGGTTTTCAGATCGACCGCAACTTTACGTAGGAGTGCGGTCCTCCCGCCCACCAATAATAATTGACAGCTGCGTGTATTAACATGTCCCGGTAGTCACATGTATAATCATATGAACAAGAGCGCGAAAAGCAACCAGGAATAAAATGTGTGTTCAGTTCGCTAGGATCATCAATCATCAAACGTGTGTGTGTGTTTGTCTATGCTTAAAAAATGCATCAAATACTGATTGTTAAAGTTCTTACTGTAGTATTTCTCACACACGTTACGTGAGATCTGCTTCCTGAGGCAGCCGAGGGCGGTGATTGCTGACAGGCACGTGGGAGCGGTGGGCGGGGAGGACTAGCCTTAAAGGCCCAGTACAAAAAAACAACAACTTTTTCCCAGCTATAATATAGACACTTCAAACTGCTAAAATAAATAATCTGATGGGTGTTTTGAGCTGAAACTTTACAGACACATTCTGGGGACACAAAAGACTTATATTAAATATGAAAAAAGGGGTAACCTATGTGCCCTTTAAAGTGTGATGACCATAGTATAAGCTGAATAATTGAGTTCTGACTATTTAATTATTTGAAAGTAATACAAAGCCAAGGTTTAACAGTTGTATCACCAAATATATTACTTTTAAATGAAACAAATCAATTATTTCGTAATTTAATCAAACTTAATCTCTTGAAAATAAATTAACAGAAAGTATAAAACTCTGTTAAAAGGCTCCTGGATCATTTCAGTTATATAAATATATACATTATTACATGTAATTCAGTAAACAAAACTATTTAAAAAATATGCAATAAACAACAATCACAACACACTGACTGTATGCTTCCTACATAATATTTATAGCAATAAAGTCTCATTTAATCTGTGGCTGAACTTCTAGATTTTCAGCAGAATTTTCTGGACATATTATAATACGACCAAAAAGATAACATTTGGCCAAGCTAAATTGGTACACTATTAGAAAAACAACATATTCACTGCAAATCTTCTCATCTACTGTAGCTCTCAAATCAAACATGACACATCTAGGTGTGATGTCAGGGACACAAAACGTGTCTCATGACAAAGTGCCATTGATGTCAGCATGACCAACAAAGACCACTTTCAGAGTGTGTGTGTGAAACCCAGAAAGAAGTCATTGTCAAAATCAAATCATCTGTGACCACAAAAATAGTGCCTACTTTTCCCTTTCCCTGGTTGATCTGAACTCTGAGATGGTCGTAATATTATATTTATGTCCTCTGTCCCTAATAGCTCACTCATAAAGTGGTGAGCCATGTACCACTTATTTAGCATGTAATGAGAATCTAATACGTGACATTGAGCTCAGAATAGATCCCAGATTATAGATATTGGTCTTTTTTAGCTCTCCGCTCGTTAACAGACTGACAGCCCTTGAAGTGAATCCTTGCTCCTGCTCTTTAGAGGTAATTAAAAATTATATGGCACATTTCCATTAATCCGTCATCTAGTGCCCTGCTGATGAGTTCTTGGTGTAGTTTGACAGGTTAACCATTCGTCTCGCTGTCAGCCTGTGACCTGTAAATGTAAATGTCTCCCGCATGTTATTTGGTACATTCGCTTCTCATCAGTCATTCTTTCTTATTCACTGAAAATAAATTTGGGTGATGCTTTACAATACTGATGCTTCAATAATTAATAACTGCACAGAAACAAAAGAGGCTACATTTACACAGCCGATCTTGATGGTCAATTCCGATTTTGTGACTGTAGCAGATATTTCTGCTGACCAGCTTACATCAACTTTTGAATTGTGACTCGAATCCGATTGTTTGTATTTACACAGCGTGCGGCAAAGGTGCAGTGACCAGGGAAAAGAGCAGGCGCTGACTGACAGCTGATAATTAAAGAGCGCTCTTTTCGCAATTCATGTATTTATTGTGTTCGCAGGGTTTCATTTTTTATATTTTTCTTTATGTTAGTATAGTTTATGACCGAAAAAGTTGTCTATTTGCCATCTTTTTTTTTTTTTTATCTTGGCCTTTTTAAATCTGTAGGCATCTTAATGTAATGTCCATTGTGTGATTTATGCATGTGATGTATGGAACAGTTTTATATTAGTTTGTGTTTGTTACATGGCGGATGTGGCACCCTCTTTCTATATTTCCTTAATATGCTTAAGTACTTGTGCTACACGACAATATAAGAGCTTTTTTAGTCCTTGTGTATGAGATTTAATGTTTGGGACTCTGCTGAAGTCTGTTCTGAAATGAAAGCGTCAGAGATGACGTCATTCGCTACGGTTTTAAATGATGCGCAACTCGTATTAACAGGTGAAAATCCGATCTACCTGCTTAGACTGCAGACATGAGGGCACGGATCCGATTCGGAAAAATTTCCACAAATACATACATACACGTACACACACACACACACATATATGTAAACAAGGCCTGAATCTGATTTGAGTAAATCAGAATCCATGTGATTTTTTTCCTGTTTACACATATATGGGCCATGTCTGATCTGTGCCACAAACTGTGCCAATTACTGTTAACTATCAAGAAATTACTTAATTATTTACTAACTAACTAACTAATATTAACTCTACTATCATTATACAATAACTTGCCTAATTACCCTAACCTGCCTAGTTGACCTAATGAACCTAGTCAAGCCTTTAAATGTCACTTTAAGCTGTTTAGAAGTGTCTTGAAAAATATCTAGTCAAATATTATTTACTGTCATCATGGCAAAGATCAAATAAATCAGTTATTAGAGATGAGTTATTAAAACTATTATGTTTAGAAATGTGTTGAAAAAATCTTCTCTCCGTTAAACAGAAATTGGGGAAAAAACAATAAACAGGGGGGCTAATCATTCAGGGGGGCTAATAATTCTGACTTTAACTACATATACACTTAGGGCAGCACTGTGGCGCAGTGGGTATCACAATAACCTCACAGCAAGAAAGTCGCTGATTCGAGCCCTGGTTCGGCTGGGTCAGTTGGCATTTTTGTGTGGAGTTTGCATGTTCTCCCTATGTTTGCGTGGGTTTACTCCGGGTGCTCTAGTTTCCCCCACAGTGCAAAGACATGCAGTATAGGTGAATTGAATAAGCTAATTTGGCTGTAGTGTATGTGAGTGTGTTGGGTTGCTACTGGAATAAATCGGCTGCATAAAACATGTGCTGGATAGGATGGCGGTTCATGCGTGGCGACCCCGGATTAATAAAGGGACTAAGCCGAAAAGAAATGAATGAATGAATGAATGAATATACTTTACTTTACTTTCTTTATTGTCCACAAGTGGAAATTTATCTTTGGCTTCACCACGCAACCACATCAGCTTTCACATTACACACGTCACAAAAAAACAGGCAACACAAATACATTCAATGTGATAAACTCAATTTAAAACCCTTTACAGTTACACACTCTCATACTCTCTATATAAAACTCTATACAAAACCCTATTTACATACTCTCTTTGTCACATAATTGGTAGACATACTGTAGCTACTTTTGAACTTGTTGAATTTGCCATCATTTTAACTCCTGGTTGTTGGTGTGTGCGGCTGACTGTGCGTGTGCTTGTGTGTGAACAGCCGCTTTACTCTGCCTCTGATTGGCGAACGATGGAAATGTACTCTATCTCAGCCAATCATCACGTTCTCAGTTACACCACATATAATATGGTATAATAATATAACGTATAATAATATTATTAACTAATATGCATATGTTTATATCATTAGATTACAACAATTGCATTGAACAATCATCCAATTTAAAATAACAGCTGAAATTGGGACAAATTATTTTTTTATAAGCATTTCTTCAGGCTCTAGACATTTTAAACCTACGTCCTGATAATAACATTTTAAAAGCAGCATGGAGAGCGTGTGTGTCTGTGCGTGTGTGTGTGTGTGTGTGTGTGATCTTCAAAATCAGTGTTAATCAGTGTTATCTAATTTGAGAGAGTTTATTCTTATGCTTAAGTGTTGTTACCAAACCATGCGACAATATTATATGTGAGAATACTCTCAATTAATGATCTGCCATATTTAGAATCTGTGCACAGGCATTAAAACTTTTTAGCTTATGGAGAAAACTAAGGCACTGTCTTGCCTTCTTATAAACATATTATACATTACAGTCATAGCTGAATTTATCATCAATAATTGTACCTAAATATTTAAAATTCGACACCTGCTCTACAGTTTTTCCATTTATGATGACTATGAAAATTTCATATTAGTTCTTTGGGAAGTATGAGAAAAACAGTATTTATTAACTTGTTAATATTAAAGTGTCATCTGTGTTCTATTACTCTGTACTTAATCATCAATCAAAGTGTTATTATTTATTCATTTATTTATTATTATAATTTTTTCAATTCATTCATTTTCTTTTCGGCTTAGTCCTTTTATTAATCTGGGGTCGCCACAGTGGAATGAACCGCCAACTTATGTTTTATGCAGCAGATGCCTTTCCAGCTGCCACCCATCACTGGAAAACATCCATATACACTCATTCACACACATACACTATACACAATTTTAGCTCACCCAATTCACCTATACCACATGTTTTTGAACTTGTGGTGGAAAGCCAAGCGAACATGAGGAGAACATGCAAACTCCACACAGAAATGCCAACTGACCCAGCCTAGGCTCGAACCAGTGACATTCTTGCTGTGAGGTGACAGTGCTACCCACTTCGCTACCACGTCACCCAAACTACGTGCTATAACATGTAAAAGAGGAACATGACAGGAACATTCAAAATACAACTCAGGTAAACACCTTAATCGTGTTATTGTCTTGTTCAGATTAAGGCAAATAATTTGATTACTGATGTCTATGTAAACGTAGTCAGTGTCGCAGGTCAAACCAGCGATCTTCTTGCTGTGAGGCGATTGTGCTACCAACTGCGCCACTGTGCTGCCTTTTTAAAAATATACATATGGATGTATAGTACATAGGGTTTTCTACATTGCGTTCTAATTCCTATGCAAAATATAGGAATCCAGAAAATTGTAGAAGAAATAAAAAAAAAAAAAAATGAAAAAAAAATACATGCAGTAAATACAAAAAAATAACATTAAGGATTCAACAATCATAAGAATTAACAATCGAACAATACACTCATCATTCTTTTGTATACAATTAAAATAAATAGCTTTAAAATTGCAATTGAATTGTGTACTTAATTTTTTTACCCATATTGTGGCTCCCGGTCTACACTTTTTCAATAATTAGTTTATTGATAGTTAACAGTAATTACTAGATAATTATTATTGCATTAGTCATTTGTTCCTGAGTAGTTATTAATTAATGATGGATCAGTATTCTAATTTTGTTGTATTAGTCTCATTATAGTAAGACAGCATATGAAAAGTTTCCACTTATAGCATAGAGAGTCATATTTCTAGTAAAACCTATGATCTGTAAAGTGTAAAAGCATCAACCGTGGCAATGATTATATGAGCTTATAAATGTGATCAGTGAGTTAGAGGGACATATAGGCATTGGTGAGGTCTGACCGCTGTAATAAATGAGCTGAATATTTCAGGCTCTTCTCTGTATGTCGTTGACCAGAGTCAGTGGCTGAAGTGTCATATACGCCGTTAGTGCTGTCCATACCTAATGAGGCAAGTCAGTGCAGACAGCGAGAGGTTGTTTTGCACTCTGGTTTGCTCCTTTTTATTTTATGTATGTATTTGTATTTGAAATGTAGTAGCCTTGGCGCTGAAGCTAATGTACTGTATAAGTGGAAGGAGGAATGGTCGTTTAGAGATTGTGTGAAATGTTGATAGCGCCCTATTTTTAAAATGCTTACAAAAATGGCAAGACAAGGGGTTTGTTTTCTTGCCGGTGTTTCGAGTATTTGAGCAGAGAAGTGTCACAACAAACTAAGAAAATAGCAAGACAGAAAGTACATATATTTGAGTTTTTTTCAGCAGCAGTTTGTTTATTTATTTATTATAATTTTTTTCACATTTGCACATTCAATCTTGGAAACTTTTCAACATTATTATTTTTTGTTATTTTTCACATGCAGTATGTGTAGATTTTATTTATACACATTTATACAGCTTATATCAGTTTCAAACTTATTTCATTTAACACGTTGATTTAAAGGGCACCTATGATGAAAATCTTTTGTAAGCCATTTCGACAGAACTGTGTGTAGGTATAGTGTGTCCACTGTCATATTGGAATGATATAAACCTAACAAGTCTCTCTTTTAAAATTTTATGATGTTAAAATAGGACACAATTGCTAGTGTTTTTGAGGCCCACCGCAACGTGACGTAGGAGTGCGGTTTCCCCACCCACCAAATTGATTGACAGGTGCCATGTTTCTATAATAACATGTATAGACATGTCCACAGAACTTTTGTTTGCAAATAAACTTTGATGAAAATATATGTTCCAATTCTCTGTGATTTTTTTTATTTTTTTATTTTTTTTTATAGGTTTCATATGTTTAAAACAGAACATGTTTGTAATAAAGACAGTAGAATCGCCATGGAATTCTTAACCACTATAATCATCACGGCCGCATGGTGTCAGTAAACGCGCATATGTGTGTGTGTACTGCAAACAGCATTTGTGTAAGACTCATCATTTCAGAAAGGCTTGAATAAACTCCATCACAGATACATAAAACAAACTTACTTGTATTTCAGCTTCATCTGAGTCTGACTCTATCACTGACTGCTGTTTATTTGACGTAATGCATGATGAGAAGCAGTCGCGTACTTGGGAATGGTGGGCGGGGAGAAGCAGCTCATTTGCATTTAAATCCACGGGCTACAAAAACAGCTACAATGTATACAGACACCATAATAGGCAGATTATGGGGCTATAATAAATTATCTGATGGGTATTTTGAGCTGAAACTTTACAGACACATTCTGGAGGCACCAAAGGCTTATTTTACATCTTGGAAAAGGGGTCAAATAGGTGCCCTTTAAATGTTATGAAAAATAAAAGATGAAATGGTATTTTATTCTAAAATGTGGTCCAGTAATATTTTATTTACATTTTCAGGGTATATAATATGTTTTCATTCATTTGTTCATTCATTTTTTCATTTATTTACAACAACAGTCAGTGGAAAACACATTTTGTGTATAAGAATTGTGCAAACAATGCAAAACAAAATCCATTTAAACTTGTCAGCAAAATCTGTATTTATGTATATATTTTGATGTTATGCAACAGTATAATTATTTTATTGTATTAAAATACATGCAATGTTTGGTTGCCAAAAAAATGTTTTAGACAAACAAACGAAAATACTTTAAAAAGTTCTGTGAAAACCTAAAATGTCTCTGTGTAGTGTGTTCTAATGTTAATTTGGTCTACATTGTTCATATGGAACTTGTTTCACAAAAGAAAAACAAATCATACATGTTTGAAGCAACATGAGGGTGAGTATATTAACAAAACTTTCATTTTTTGGAACAACTTTCCTCCCTATGGATCAAAAAGGGAGTTTAAGGAACATTAATTTAACACAATGCTTTAGTGAGATGTTTTATTTGTGAATGACTTCATGACATAGCAGCTTTCCATGTTTTGCGTTCTTTATTTGAGTTTTTGAGTTGACTCACACCGTCTTTCTATTTTGATGTGTTTTGCAAACTGTCATTATACATAACTGATTACGGACTAGTGAGGCATGCAATATATAAAGCGATAGGGGTGATGCTTTTTCTGTCCCTCTCCGTATGCTGTGCTCTCTGAGGTCTCTCTCCAGCAGAGTAGAGCTGATTAGAGACTCAGTGTGAAGCGTGTGGGTGCCTGGCCCAAAGTCCCCTCTTATTGTCTTAAAATGGCCCCGAACTGTGCAAGTCTCAGACGGTGGTCTGATTATGTTTCCCTTATGACTTTTTCCCTTCCTTCTAGACTTTTTCAAGTGCTTATGACCCATTCGCATAGGCTTTGTAAATGTGAAAAATGATCGCACCTGATTTGACTCTATCCATCACTAAAAAATTTATTTAAAACCATGCTGGGTTCCACACAATTAGATTAAATTAATTGTTTTTTACATATTGAAGTGGATTGAACATAAAACAATTGTTCCAAAAAAACTCAATTTTAAAGAAGTTCATTTTGACAAAGTACTTTGAACAAGCAGCAAAAATTATTATTGAGTATTGTGAAATATAATTAGATAAGTATATTTTGCACTAGCTACTAGCTGGTTGTAATTTGAAGTGCCCCTTGTGTGCCTCCATGTTTTGGAGGTCTCCTATAATGTGTTCATGTGCTTCTAAGGGTTTTTTTCCCTCTCATAATATACATTTGAAATCATCTATTTTCATTCAATGATTTGTAAAGCATCCTGCTCTTCTCTAATTGGTCAGATGCCATGGTTTGTTGTGATTGGTCTGCTACCAGCCGTGTACTGTATGTCTGGAGCAAAATTCCCACTACCACAAATGACAGGAGAAATCATAATCACGTTATACTGTAAGGTCCTGCATGGATTGATTTTACTAGTGGTCCAACATTTATTTGCGGAAGTTACGTTCTAAAAGTAACCTGCAATAGGTGAAATCTGTTAAGTAGTCAGCTTTATTTTTACAATTATTATAGATGTTTTAAGGCTTTAAAACCTTACTACTAGTGTTGCACGATACCAAAATTTGGACTTCGATACAATACCTAAATTGAATATCACGATACTGATACTAAATTGATACTACATTTCATTCAAAATATTATTTATTAATAAACACTTAGTGTTTGCTGTTAGCTGAAACAAAGTAGAACCATTTTTAAAAAGGAATCCAGCTGAATCTAGTTAAAGTCAGAATTATTAGTTTATTTTTCCCCAATTTCTGTTTAACGGAGAGAAGATTTTTTTTCAACATATTTCTAAACCTCTCTCTCTCTCTCTCTCTCTCTCTCTCTCTCTATATATATATATATATATATATATATATATATATATATATATATATATATATATAGAGAGAGAGAGAGAGAGAGAGAGAGAGATATATATATATATATATATATATATATATATATGTATATTTATTTATTTAATAAATTTTTTTTTTCAATTTTGCACAGTGAATAGAAGATATTTAAAAAAGCATAATAGGGACATTTTAAAACTGAATGCCTAAAATTGGATGTTAAATAATTAATATTCATGGTGATCAGTTATAGATGCTATAGGTGCTAATGTTTAACACTTTAAAAACAGTTATTATCATATCATACTGTTGCAACAAACTAAAAACAAAATATGTTTATTTGAAAGTTTGTCACACATGCATTTGGAATCCACTATCCACGAGATATCAGTGACTTGACAATGCCGCTCCATAACGGCAAGTATGTAGGCTGGAAGACGCTGGGCAAAGTGGCTATAATTCATCCGAACCACCTGGTGATTCCCCCAGTCACCTTCCAGTTTCCTGTGTGCCAGATGCTTCTTGCATACCCAATCAATCAGTAGTGCCTAGCTGCTGCTTACCACGGCCGACCTTGAATCACATTCCCCTGCTTCTGCGTTTTGGGGGCTCGTCCGGGAGCTTATTCCCTCCTCAGTGTTTCTCATTTGGAGACGCACCTGTGTCCAGACCCAGATAAACCGTGTCCTCCGAGACTCCTCGGGGCACTTCCCTGCCTCTCTGGAAGTGCAACAAGGCAGTACTCAGGGAGCCCCAGCCAATCATGGATCAGCCATGCAAGGTGATTTAAAATGCATTGGAGGAAGGAAGGTATATAATTATGTTTCTCCGAAGGGAATAGGCCTAATAACCAGCTATAAGACAGTCAGCATCGGCATAAGATTCAGACGGGGTTCGCGCTTCCTGAAGCTACTGTTTTTATTCCTCTTCTCTCATGGATATTTAATACTCATGGATATTTCACAGATGTTGACAAAGGCTTAATCTGTGCTGCAGGCAAAAGTCATCTGAAGCAAAATTTGTTTTGGCAGCAGAGCGCCAGTTTCTGAGCGGTTATGGAATACCTGTCTCTCCGTAGCGCGCGCTTCTCCCACGCCGCACACATATCGCTATGAGGCATTTAATTCACACAATTCACACCGAAAATGGATACTCCACTCATAACAGGGAGTCTTGTGATGGCTGCTGAAGTGCGAATGCTCAAACAGGCTAAGTTAGTCAGTAATAAATGATTGCAACCTTTGCAAAATGATTGCCTTCATTTTGTAGCTGACCTTTACATATGTATGCAAGTAAAAAAACAATAAATAAGCGTGCTAAAAATATCAGCTTTTGTCTCGTTTTACCTCTTTTCCAATCGATGCTTCCCTCATGAGATGAGCAACTTTTGTCTTGACAGAAATCAAATATGAAGGAATCCTAGAAATTACATTTTTTTGGAGTCATTTGAAAGTGATGCTTGGCAGGTTTAAGCATTTTTTCGAAGGAAATTGCATCACTTAATGTTTTTTTGGAGGTATTTTTTGATGGCGTGGAGGTCGGGCTCTGCAGTTCCACCTGACTGGCGGTGGACATCCATCCTGAGCACCTGGGCAGGGTGAAGGAGCATGCGATGCCAGGTTGGCCTTAGGGTCTGATAAAGCACTTCCTCCCCTGAAGGTGACCCTCACTCTCTGGAAAGTCAGTGCTGGGCCCGATGGCTGTCAGCTGTTGTGGACCTGCCACGGTCTATTAAGCACTTTAATGATGACCACTGCCTGCACAGTATTGCACGTGGACTGTAGAAACCCCTCCTTCTTTTCTCTTCTCTTATTCTTATGTTTCTCTCTTCTGTGTTTTTTTTTTCGGTGTTTTTTTTTTTTGGTAGATTTGCCTTTATTCTAATTGGAGAGGACGTAGATAGGAAGTGAAGTTGGAGATAGATACAGACCCAGGAAAAGTCTCGAACTCAGAACGCCACATATACTCATCACATTCATTCATTCATTCATTCTCTTTTCGGCTTAGTCCCTTTATTAATCAGGGGTCGCCACAGCAGCATGAACCGATAACTTATCCAGCATGTTTTACGCAGTGGATGCCCTTCCAGCTGCAATCCATCACTGGGAAACACCCATACACTCTCATACACACACATACACTACGTACAATTTTAGCTTACCCAATTCACCTATAGCACATATCTTTGGACTGCGGGGGAAACCGGAGTTCATAAAGTTAATTGCTGCTTTTCCCTTTTCCTCATTTCTTGCAATAACTTTTGTCAGTCCACTATTTATATCTGCATGCATTTTTCAACACATTGTCATATCAGGTTGTCAGTTGCACTACGGCTGGGTGATATTGCAAAAAAGAAAATCACGATATCATGTTTCAGATGATTCGATATTAATAATTATTGAATATTTTTTAGCAATACATAAAGGAATATTTGGATTATGTTTTTACCTCTTTATTTTAATTTAACAACATTATTATAGTTATTAAATAACGTATTTAGTAAATAACATTACTAAATAGTTTTAATAGTCAAAAACAAAAATATTTAATCAAAATTTCTCATCTCTTTATATCTAAAATAAAATTAAGTGTTAAAGAGACTCTTAAACTTGATAAATAAAATGTTACAAAGTGTGTGCAATAGTAAAGGTTGATCAACATCTGTATCATGTCAATAATAATGATACAGTAAACCTCAAACTCTGTAAACAAAACAAGTTATGATAGTCAAATCTGAGCTTTTGAGTAAAGGAACCAAGCATCATTATTCAAATACATATTTCAACATTTCAAATTGCTATGATACCCCTATGCTAAATTTAGATGTTCTGCTAGTGGCTGGGATGCACAAGAAAAGAAACCAAAAGGCCACTCTGGCGACATCCTTACATCCTTTTTATTTACAATCTCATTGCTGCTATACGGCACTCATTTAAACATGTGTTGTTATGTCAACCTGAAGTGACAAGCGCGAGGGTGTGGGTTCCTTTACTATTTTCTATGGAGTCACTCATAACTAGGTGACCATCAACCGTTTTCTCAGAGAATGACAAAATGAGTAACCATTGCTGGAGCTCCGATGCAAGTTCATGTAAAAATGTAAAAAGCACTGCAGTGTTTGAGTGCACTGTGCACCGTTATTGCTGAAATGCATGTGTTCCATACAAAGTGTGAAGCAGATTGGTTAGTTCTAATTGTATGTATTGTGGTGCGCTTGTAGCATTTGGAAAAGTTCAGATGTTTTTCAACTAGGCTTATCTGGATATTGTGCACACGTTACGTATGCGTTGCTTGCACACCAGGTGCGCATCACTCCCATGAGCGCGTCGTGTAAGTTGCATGCCTCCATTGGAAATAACAAGCTTATTGGCATTCCTTTCAAGGAGCATCCTCAGCAGCCACATTTCAATAAAACTATAGCGCTTCATACCGAACTCTTTCTTTATTGTTATTAATAATGGTGTTCGGTCAATAAATACCGATTTTATCACCCAGCCCTAAGTTGCACACAGTTATAAATTTGATATTTGGGTCCATAATTTGATTACACAGTTGTTTTTATTATTATTATTACTATTATTATTATTATTATTATTATTATTATTAACAGTGATGTGCTGGATTGATAATAAAAATATTCTATTTTTTTCCTACAGTTTGTACTATTTGTTACATTTTAAGCATTTGATTTGATTGGTATACACATATGATGAAGATGAGGATGACTTTTTAAATGTAATTTAATTTGGTTTTATTTTATTTGCAATTTCAAGTAGAATTTAAGAATTTTACAAGAAAAATATTCCCGTATTTAAGATCACGTTTTGATCACCCAATGCAGAATGAAGCAGAGTGTAAGAGAGCTGGAGAGTTCATGGTTCTCTCACATTTATTCCTGTTCACAGCATGCCACAAAATAATACTGTCTAAGGGGAAGAGTGAGACTGTGAAAACAGCTTTGATCTTTCTGTGGCAGGTGTTGCTACTCAAGACTCAGAGACTTGTGGGAAAAGTCTCCTCTGCAGAAATGGTCTCAATGACAGGGTTGTTGTACGTTTTCTTTTGAACGAGCATAGTAATTTCCACTTTCCGTTTCAGTGAATGACAAACCAGTGAACTGCATTTCTTCAGTGTTCTGCTATAGTATTCCACAGATATTGATTTGCAGCCATCCCAAATTAGCAACTTCTGCAATGAAAGAAACCTGCAAGAGTTTAACCCGAGCATACGTTAAAGACACCTTTCAAATTCGATTTTTTAGACCAGGCATGGGCAAACCGTATAGATGTAGAGTTGGTCACTCTAGATTAGGGATTCTCAATGTCTACATTAAAAGGTCCAAATTTGAACTTTTATTAAGATCAAAGGTCCGAAATAATTGATATTATATAACTTGTTTTAATAAACATCCGCAACATGCATTACAAGTAAACACTATTTATTTTTCTTCAAATAAAGTGGCATTTGCATTCAAAACACATTCAAATAAATGGATACTTATGAGTTCAATCTTAAGTATTCTTCATCTATTCAAATGATCCCTCTGCTGCAGTGCGTCAAAGCAGGCGCATGCATGCTCGATCAATTTGAATCCTTTACGCATGGTTTTGTAATATGAAATGGTTTTAGGTCTGGATTGAATACCCTCATGGTCTTGATCCAGACTTTAGTTTGGACTTTGAAAAGCCTTGCTCTAGATCCCATATGTCAAAGTCAATGCCCGCGACCCACATCACAGAGCATTAACATATCTTCAGTTTTTATTCAGTTAAATTTTTACATTACAGCTGTGATTTTTCTTTGAAGGAAGTATTGCTTTGCCTGTGTGCCATAGATTTTTGTATTGTATTTTATTGTATTTTATTTATTTATATTTATTTTTCAGTTGAATGGGAAAATTGCAGATAAGAGCCATTAGAAAGAATAAGTTTTTTTTTTTCTCATTTTACTATTTGAAAGCAGCGATTGGTAGGATCATAGAGCAGCACAATAATGTATTTTCAGTTTAAAATGCATGCAATTTAATTTATGTATTTATCTTGATGCTAAGGAGCATTTTGTTTTTGAAGGACATTTATTTTTTTGCTATTTGCTTGTTGAAAATGTTTTCCAATTGAAATTATTGACAGAGCCATAAAAAATATTGCTTTATTGTACAGGACATGTGATTTTTCTTTGAAGAAAGTTTTTGTTTGTGTGCCTGTTGAACAATGTTTTAACTAGAAATAAATGGAACCATAAAAACATTGCTTTATTCATTTAATGATTAAGTAATATACACTGTGTTAGGTCTTGGTTCAATAGGCTCTGTGCAATCATTTCAATATGTTTTAATAAACATTGAACCAGTTTGGTTCAATTAGTTTTTCTGGCCCTCTGTGATATTTGACTTTGACATCCCTGCTCTAGATTGACTCATTTGTATTTATTGAAGAATGAGGCAACCACTGTCAGGCGTCCCTTACCATTAAACATATTTTGTTAAAATGTGAATTTTTAAAGCCTACTAGACAAGATTTTTATACTGAGAGCCTTTTGATGAATATTTTTAAAAACTAATGTATTATACACTCAACTGTAAAATCATATTTACAATTTTGATGTCGAAGTTGGTGTATTGATCTCGTATTGAATTATGATGTCATATGTTTTTATCTATATTGATCTTGCCATAAAATAGCCATAAGTTGCTCATATGGTAATAAATAAACAAACTAAAATCTGCTATGAAAGACTTAACATTTAATCTTAAGAATATTATGACCATTTTTCTTCCAACTCTAAAGTGAAATTATTGTCTGTGGGGGAAAAAGTAATCAAATAAAGGTCGTATGAAAATGAGGCAACAGCATGACTAATAGCAAAGGGTCCAGGCATCATGAGCCACTTTAACAAAAGCGTTGTTCTTAAAGTGGGTCATTATATACTATAGTTTTCAGTGACTTGCACTGTCCTTTGATCTCCCCCATTTACAACACTGAGGTTGCCTCAAAAGAAACTGAAACCACAAAGGAGACTTTTTTAGGGGCATTCTCTCATTTTATTGAGCTTGGGTGAGCAGTCGTGCTTTGTGTAGTTGTGTTGGCTTAGCCTGGCTCTTCTGTACCTGGCTGCAGTGGGCCTTTGGAATAAAATTGGCAGTGCGTCTGCAGAGGTGCCCATTGGCTGCCCAAAGGGTGGGCTAGTGTGTCATGATCATTTAGACTTTGTCCTCTAAATTTTTACATTTCAGTTGTACACTACTATCCAATAAAATCAGTCCTCAATCAGTCTTTTAAAGCATGGTGCATGTTTTCAATAAAATGTATTAGTTACTGCCATGAACGATTTTTTTTCCTAGTCGTTTTATTTAAAACACATAGTCAACAAGCTTATTTGGTGGTAATTCAGTTAAGCATTTTGCGCACATGCATCTACACACATTCATCTGTTTTTATGGATCTAAGAAGAATCTGACCGGGTCACTGTGCCCCTTGGCTGATTGCTTTCTTTTGAGGGATCAAGTTTATTAATGCTAATATTACTGGGGCCCTGACCCCTAATCTTTCTACAGTCAATTAGTGCTGTCGGTTTCCACCTCCGGGGCACAAGCAGATTTATGTGCTTGCATAACGGGGGAGAGCCAACCACAGCCCTGGATCTTCCCTCAGACTGTATGTGCTGCAGTTCTGTTCAAACACACAGCGCTCCCAAAGGCTCTTTCGGTCAGGGTGGGCTGACATGTTGGAAAAAGCCTGTTTGTTCAGAGGTAAAGATACTGCTTTGAAGTCAGCTACTGGTATTGTATAAACTGCACCAAGTACTTTTATGTTGTTTTTTGAAGTTCCCTTATTCAATGATTGAAAGAGCCAGTGGACAACAAAGTTTCAGCCTGTTCTTATCTGTAGTGATTTTATGTAGTAGTCTGTGGTGATCTATTTAGGCTGTGTATACTGCATGTACATCAATAGCTTGTTGATAATCAGTATACATATTAAATAATTAAACAGAAACACACATGTGCTGTATTTGTAATGTACTTGCATTCTATGCACATTTCTTCATTCATAGCTTCTCATTAACCACAATTTTAAGCCCTTTATTCTGGATTTTAAAGATAAATTAAAATGACTTTTATAACCCGGATTAAGTGCAAAGAACAGCGTCTAATGAATACCCTCAAGAACATTTGGAGTCAGAGCGAAATCTGATATTAAAATCTCATCACACTGCAGATACATTAATTAGATGTGGAATTATAAGAGTGAAATCTATGTTTTTTATAGACTGAATAGCTATTATCACCTGCTGGCTGTTTAATGATCTGACAGCCAAAGGCATAGCAGATGATTCAAAACCACAGACATGTATTAATAAACAAGCTCAGATACAAGTAGCAAGCAAAACACTGTAGTGATCAGCGGTAAAGTCAGGAACTTGTGGAAATTACTTGTGGAAATTAATTTCCAAGATGAATAAATGCTGCAGTGTAAACACTTTACTCTGGCCCTTTAGTTAAGCTCATGAGTAACAGAGGTAATGGAGACAGTGACCATCTGTCCTCTGTTCTTCTGAAGGACAAAGGTGTTAAGAGCCCAGAACTTTCAAAATAGCTTCCTGATCTAATCAACATTCTACATTGTCTCAGACACATGGTTCACAGTACTTCCATCTCACAAAGGAACACAAAATGGAATATTTCGCCTTTAGATTCAAATAATCATGTATATATTTAATATGCACTGTTTGAAATGCTCCACTGTATGAAACTTTGCAATGTCTATATATGTATGCTAAGGTAAAGATCAACATTACATAGTCCCCATTTACACTGTCAGGTCTTGATGCCCAATTCTGATTTGTTGCCTATATCTGATTTTTTGCCTGTCCGTTTGCATGTTCTATTAATTGTGACCCATATCTGA
The DNA here is from genome assembly GCF_903798145.1 of Danio aesculapii. NCBI lineage: Eukaryota > Metazoa > Chordata > Actinopteri > Cypriniformes > Danionidae > Danio > Danio aesculapii. The sequence goes on along the minus strand of NC_079447.1, from coordinate 19,173,416 downwards.
TTAATGTGTTCGTACGTTGCGCATGTCTAAAGGCTGGTTCTAGCATCTGTGCCACACTAGCCATGATGGAAGAAATTGCCTTGCTTTTAGCTCTGCGAATTATGCGTTCGCCCAACTTAAAATGATTTTAAGGCGGAAGAGGAGGGAAAGGGCCATCATCGCAGCTTGCGCCAATGGTTTATACATGTATATGGTGTCCTCCACTGACTCATCTTCCAACAGGGCAAGAAGGCAGGTAACTTCTGAACTTGGGTCGCATATAACTGGCAGTGTAAGTGCCAAAGTGATGATTAGACTTTATATATTAAGAACAATGCCTTTGGTAAACTAGAAGTGGTTTGGAAAGTGAATCATGCGCAGGAAAATATTTAAGACTCTTAAATATAAAAAACGTTTAACTGTGGACTATAAAATCGTTATTAATATCAATACAAAAATATTGTTGTTAATATTTGTGATAAATTCAATTATCACTACATTAATTGGTGCCCCCATGTGATGCTAAAATATCAATATTAATATCAATACTAAAATATTGATGTTAATATTTGTGATACATCCAATTATCACTACAGCTTTTGTTTTATTGTTTACTCTGCTGTTTACTAGTTTTTCTAGTAGGTGGTTAAAAAATAAATGATATATTGAGTAGTGACACATCATACAATGCTAAGCAGTAGCAATAATAATAAATAAAATCAAAATTAATATCAATACAAAATATTGACGTTAATATTTGTGATAAATTAAATTATCACTAAATTAATTGGTGCCCCCATGTGATGCTAAAATATCAATATTAATATCAATACCAAAATATTGATGCTAATATTGGTGATACAGCCAATTATCACTGCAACACCTTTTGTTTCTTGTTTACTCTGCTGTTTACTAGTTTTGCTAGTAGGTGGTTGAAAAATAAATTATATATTGAGTAGTAACACATTATGCAATGCTAAGCAGTAGCAATAATAAGCAACCATTTTCTTACATAAATTCAATATACCTCTAAATATTACTTGCCTTTATGCTCAAACACTTCTCCAGCATGCATCACAGAGATAGAGCTGGAACATTTTGACTCTGCACCTGAGCAACCCTCCCCAATGACAGCTATCCTGTGTCCTCCTTTAGCACTGGACGTTCATCTAAAAATACACCCCAGATGCTGGACAGCCATTTCTCCCCGAGCGCCAAAATATCAGTGACCTTTAGGCCAGTGTCCTGAATTCCCATCGCCCCACTAACCTCCCACAGACCCTTGCTGATGTCTTACACCCGCCAGAGCAAACACTGTTTTACTGTATTGTTCATGTATTTTTCGTCTGGTTTTATGACTACATGTAATGAAATGCCCTCCTGCTGTCTTAGCATAATTAACCAGACATCAGATATTAGGAATGTGGATCTGTGTAACCCCTCCAGTTCTACACATCTTTCTTCGGCATGGGAGGCAGGCACATTAATGAGGACGCTAAAAACTAAAACAGACTTGCTGGACTCTGATACACTCACCTCCCTAAACCTCACTCTCATCTGGGTTATGGCACCAATATAACACACCCTACTCCAAATGGGATTTAAACCGCTGTCTCCTGCATGCAAGGAAGGCTCATTAACAAGAATGCTTAAGACCCAAAAATAAAATAATTGTAATAAACAAAATAAAAAAAATGTAGCTGGATTCTACTCACCCCCCATTAACCTCACTTACCCCTTTTCCACCAAGGCACCAACAAGACACCAAGGTTTGGGTGCTGGTTCAAAGCCAGAGTCTATTTCCAAATCAGTTCTTTCGACAAACAAATCTCTAGCGCTGAAGCAGTAAAACCGGTTCATAAGTGGCCTCAACACATTGCCAGGCTACAAGTAAGAACCATTAGTGTTTAGGGGTGGGGTAATTTTGGTCAACAAGACAAACTTTTGACTGCAGCTGTGCATATTTTTTCATTTGTAATCTCGGTAACAAATTTTAGCAAGCTGAACAATAATGTAATCTCCATTTATACAAAATGTGGCAAGATGCACAAACACGTTATTCTCAATAGTAATCTTTGTATATTAAATGACAAGTTGTATGGTTGATTTGATGGTTGTGTTTGGATGGTGATGTAGGTTCACAAAGCTATTAACATTAAGAGCAATGTAATGCCCACCAAGTTATCTTATTTGACATGTCCATGTTTGTTTTGAAAAATGAGATGTTTCAGTGATTTTAAACCTGGCTCTGTGGCAACTTACTTGACCATAGAACAGCAAACCTGATCTTAGAAAACTCACCAATTAAGTCAACTCTGAGCTGGCAGCATCATTAGCTCTAGAACCAGCACCTGGTTCATGTTGATGTAAAAGGGGCAACAATCTTGGTCATGGCACCAGTCTACTCACCTTGCAGAATTTAAACCATTGTCTGTGGTATGGGCACATTAACAATGAGGTTAAACGCTAAAACAAACTAGCTGGATTCTGTTTAACTCACCCATGTAAACCTTGCTTCCATCCAGGTCACTGAACCAATGTAACTCCTTCAGATTTACTTTACACTCTCAGAAATAAAGGTACTAGAGCTGTCTCTCGGGTGGTACCTTTTCAAAAGATACACATTTGTACTTAAAGGGTCCATATTGGTACCTCGAAAGTATATATTAGTACCTAAAAAATTTAAGAGGTACACTTTTGTACTTTTTAGGTACTAATAATGTACCCTTGAGATATTAATATGGACCTCTTTAGGTCCAAATTTGTACCTTTTGAAAAGGTACTACCCCAGTGACAGCTCTCGTACCTGTATTTCTGAGAGTGTACTCCAAGCAGGCTTTTTACAGGGTTCTCCAACATGTGCATTAAGAAGGATGTTAAAATATCAAGTAAATTATCTGGACATAGTTAAACTCACCCTCTTAACTCTTTTGGTTCTACTCTCCAGCATGAGAGGCAGGTAACAAACAACTAGAGCATCAAACTGGACTCTATTAAACTCACCCCTGTCTGCGTCATGGCACCAATATAACTTCTCTGCTTTTACTCACTTGTTCTTCATTGTAGACAGGCACATTAATGAGGATGCTAAAGATTAAAACAAACTAGCTTGACAGCAGTAAACACCTCCTTAAACCTCACTCTTCTCCAGGTCACTGCACCAAATTACTTCTTTTTGTTCGACTCACCTCAGTCAAGTTTCAAACTGGCATCTTCAGCATTTAAGGAAGTCAATTTAACAAGAATACAAAAGACACTAAACCTCACTCCTAGCTGGGTCATGGCACCAATGTAACTTGCGCATTTCCACTCCCCTACATTTGACAAATTTCACAGTTTAACTCCACTGGTTTTTCGCTCCTGCATGGGAGGCAGGCAACAAACAACCAGAGGAAACCAACTGGACTCTTTTAAGCTTACCCCTGTGTGGGTTATGGCACCAATGTAACTCCTCTGGTTCTACTCACTCGCTCTTCATTGGAGATGGGGACATTAACAAGGAGGATAAAGATTCAAACTAATTAGATCAACTGCAGTAAACTCCTCCTTAAACTTCACTCTTATCCGAGTCATGGCAACAAATTACTTTTTTTTTGTTCAATTCGCCTTAGTCAAGTTTCAAACTTGCATATCCAGCATATGAGCCAGTCACTTTAACAAGAATACAAAAACACCAAACCTCACTCCTATCTGGGTCATGCCACCAATGTAACTTGTTCATTTCTACTCACCTTTATTTGACAAATTTTACTCTGTTTAACTCAACTGACTCTACTCTCCAGCATGGGAGGCAGGCAACAAACAACTAGAGCATCAAACTGGACTCTATTAAACTCACCCCTGTCTGCGTCATGGCACCAATGTAACTCCTCTGGTTCTACTCACTTTCTCTCCATGGAGAAAGGCACATTAATGAGGATGCTAAAGATTAAACTAACTAGCTCAACTGCAGTAAACACCTCACTCTTATCCGGGTCATGACACCATACAGCTTCCTTTTATTCGACTTACCTCAGTCAAGTTTTAAACTGGCATCTTCAACATATGAGGCAGTCACTTTAACAAGAATACAAAAGAAACTAAACCTCACTCCTATCCAGGTCATGGCACCAATGTAACTTGTTTATTTCTACTCACCTACATTTGACAAATTTCTATGCGTTTAACTCTGCTGGTTCAACCCTTCAGCATGGGAGCCAGGCAACAAACTGTTACAACAAACCAACTGGACTCTATTAAACTCATCCCTGGCTGGGTCACGGGACCAATGTAACTCCTCTGGTTCTACTTACTTGCTCTGCATTGGATACAAGAACATTAACAAGCATGCAAAGAATTAAAACAAACTTGATTGACGGCAGTAAACACCTCACTCCTATCCGGGTCACGGCACCAAACGACTTTCATTTGTTCGACTCACCTCAGTCAAGTTTCAAACTGGCATCTTCGACATTTGAGGCAGTCACTTTAACAAGAATACAAAAGACACTAAACCTCACTCCTATCCAGGTCATGGCACCAATTCTAACTTTACTTCTACTCGCCTACATTTGACAAATTTACCCTTTTTAACTCCACTGGTTCTACTCTCCAGAATTGGAGGCAGGCAACTAAACTAAAGCAACTAAAGCAACCAACTGGGCTCTATTAAACTCACCCCTGTCTGGGTCACAGCACCAATGTAACTTCTGTGGTTCTACTCACTTGGTCTTCCTTAGTAAACACCTCCTTTAACCTCATTCTTATCCGGGTCACAGCACCAAATTTTACTCTCACCAAATACTCACCTCTGTCAAGTTTCAAATTGTCATCTCCAGCATATAAGGCAGTCACTTTAACAAGAACACAAAGACTAATAGAAACTGACCGTTGACAGCTGACCTCTGTAACACTCACCTCACTAAACCTCACTCCTATCCGGGTCATGGCACCAATGTAACTAGTCTATTTTCACTCACCTAAATTTGACAAATTTCACCCTGTTTAACTCTGCAGCTCCTTCCATTACACAGGGACAGCATTTTTTTATTTTCATATTTTGTAGTTATTAGTACACCTTTAAAATACCAGGAACCGCAAGATACAATTATAGAGCAGCTTCAAATGAAAGCAGGAAATGTTAGGAGAGGTTCAGCCCCCTTAGTGTCGGTCCTTAAGTTGTTTAATAATTTAAAGTCATTAGAACAAACCACTAGACTAAAAAGCTCATTTTCACAGCACTCATAATATATGGATGATGAGAGATAAGTTAATAATTTACTGATAGATATAACATTCTAGATTTATTTGCTGGACATTCACTTATATCAGCTTATACTAGTGAAGCAGCACTAAACTGGCAACCAAGTCACCTCTTTTTTTCTTTTTTATCCCCTTCAAATGCAGAACATTTTGGCACCTTTTTGCTTTTTTGACTCGGGATTTCCTTTGAACCGTCCTTTGATATGTGGCTTTTGAACTCCTGAAGGATGTCTTGAAAGGAGAAAATGTTTAATTAGCTGTTTTACACTGGCAGCAGAGCACAGGAGAGAATCTTACAACAAGAAACCCAAAAAGGATGGCCTCTTGTCCTCTACGTGATAATATATGCAGGAAATGTCGATTTATAAAGGGAATGGGCCTTAATGTTGGTTGAAAAGAGCCCTTTCATTCTTATTTAATGCTTAAAATAGGGTTACGTCTGAAAGAAATTGCTACAGATTTAATGAAGATCCCTTTTTTCTGTACAGTTACTGTAAGTTTCAGCCTTCATCTTCATCTAATAATGCTTTAGGGATGTGAAATGAAAGCATTTTTATGATGCCAACTCTTTCAGGCAAATGGTGTGGTGTCATAATCTAGAGTACATGCAGAAATTACACAACTGGAAAAGACTTCAAAGAAATGCTGGATATCAGTCTGCAGTATAGTCTGTACAGCACAGTTTTAGAGCTTGATTTCAGTCTCAGTGAAAAATTTTAATTATTTGTTAGTAATATGGTCGCATGGTGGATCAGTGGTTAGCACTGTCCCCTTTCTGCAAGAAAGTCGCTGGTTTAAGTCTCGGCTGGGTCAGTGGGCATTTCTGTGTGGAATTAGCATTTTCTCCACATATTGGCATGGGTTACATATGCTGGAATAGTTGGAGGTTCATTCCGCTGTGGCGAGCCATAATGAATAAAGTGACTAAGCCAAAGGAAATTAAATGTTATTATGAATGTAATCTCATAATAATACACCGGAATTTTTAAATATAGTGAAATAAATGCAATATTTTGTTTATTTGCGTAAGTATTCAGTAATAAAATAAGAGAACCCCCCCCCCATTCCCCCGTGAATACTGTTTAATTGTTTTGCTTTTAGTGACATCATGTTACAATTTAAGAAGGATACATTAAAAAAAGGATTATTTAAGTAGATATTCAATCATAAAAACAATCTTTATGTATTTAGGATTTTTAAAATATTTTCTTTATTATTATTTTGACATTTTAATTGAAGTCAACATTTTTAAGCACAATCAATTTAAGCATAATTTATATAAAAAAATGATATTTTAAAATATACACCGGCCACTTTATTAGGTACACCTGTCCAACTGCTCGTTAACGAAAATTTCTAATCAGCCAATCACATAGCAGCAACTCAAGGCATCTAGGCATTTAGACATGGTCAAGACGATCTGCTGCAGTTCAAACTGAGCATTAGAATGAGGAAGAAAGGTGATTTAAGTGACTTTGAACGTGGCATGATTGTTGGTGCCAAATGGGCTGCTCTGAATATTTCAGAAACAGCTGATCTACTGGGATTTTCACGCACAACCTAGGGTTTATGGAGAATGAACAGGAAACTGAGGCTACAATTCGCACAGGTTAACCAAAATTGGACAATAAAACATTGGAAAAATGTTACCTGGTCTGATGAGTCTTGATTTCTGCTGCATCATTTGGATGGTAGGGTCAGAATTTGGCATCCACAGCATAAAAGCATTGATCCATCCTGTCAGGCTGCTGGTGATGGTGGTGTAATGGCGTGGGGGATATTTTCTTGGCACACTTTGGGCCCATCAGTACCAATTGAGCATCATGTAAAGACTACCTGAGTATTGTTGCTGACCATGTTCATCCCTTTGACCATAGTGTACCCATCTTCCAATGGCTACTTCCAGCAGGATAATGCACCATATCATAAAGTATGAATCATGTCAGACTGGTTTCTTGACCATGACAATGAGTTTACTATACTCAAATGGCCTCCACAGTCACCAGAGCTCAATCCAATAGAGCACCTTTGGGATGTGGTGGAACAGGAGATTCGAATTATGGATGTGCAGCTAATGAATCTGCAGCAACTGTGTGATGCTATCATGTCAATATGGACCAAAATCCCTGTGGAATATTTCCAGTACCTTGTTAAATTTACACCACAAAGGATTAAGGCAGTTCTGAAGGCAACCCGGTACTAGTAAGGTGTACCTAATAAAGTGGCCGGTGAGTGTATGTTTATATTTATACAATAACAAACAATGTAAAATGTTTACCAAAAAAATGGAATTGAAATATTTTTTTTTGTAAACTCTTAAATACTCCATACATACCTTTAATGATATTAAGAAAAGGGAATGCACTTAAAAATCACATTAAACTAAATTTAGTGATGTTTCAAAATGCTCCTAAAGAAAATATTATTAAACTTAACAGATATTTTTAAAATACATATAAATTAGAACATTTGTATTTGTTATTCATACTTTACTGATTTTGTGCTAAAATGTAATAATCGAAAAAGCATTTCTGACATTCCTAGAATATGAGTGAGACTTTGCAGTTTTCGAGTACAAACATCAGTTATATATATATACTCTACAGCAGCTGCTGTATGTGCAGAAACATGTCATATAGTCATTTCTCACATTTCTTACATCATTCTTTTCCTCTCCATTCCCATTTTTAACGGCTCCCCTTTAAACCCCTGATTCGAATGCCATCCTCAATTTATAATGTCATAGCTCTCATGATAAATACAATAAAACATTTAATAAGACCATTAGCTACGTGTCAGAGTAAAGATCTTAATCAATGTAAAGTTCAGGGCTTTAAAGGAATTGATCTGGACGTTTTGTAATGAGAGGGAGATTGTGCTGCGGATAGAGGAGAATGGCTTCTATTATTGTGCCTGTCAGGGTGAAGCAGCGTCTCCAGGGCCCTGCTGATAAACACGCTGGAGAGCCGCACACACCAGCCTTCATCCACCGCCACAAACAAAGCAATCACTATCATGCATTTTTTAAAGGAGGGCCGGTGCTGACAACACACTGGAGCGTTCCGCTAGTGGACAGAATTAAAGTGACGTGTCGGTCTGTCTGTTGTCTCTTTGTTCCTACTATGGCTTCGTTCTTGCGCATTTCTGGAGAGCTGAGGAATTTTGCCTATAGTATAAAGTTTGTTTGTATTTTGTTTTAAATTGAATGCTATGATTTTGTGTTTGCCGGAGTGCAGGTAGGGTGTTTTGTTTGAATGACTTGTTTGAAATATACTGTATAAAACTTTTATAAAATCTATTTAGTTTATTTGGGTTTTATTTTGTTTAGTTTAGTCTAGTTTAGTTGACTTTGTTTTATTTTATTTTATTTTATTTTATTTTATTTTATTTTATTTTATTTTATTTTATTTTATTTTATTTTATTTTATTTTATTTTATTTTATTTTATTTTATTTTATTTTATTTTATTTTATTTTATTTTATTTTATGCATAACATTTGTTTTTTTATGCGTAACGTTTATTTTAGACATTCTTTTCTTTTCTTTTCTTTTCTTTTCTTTTCTTTTCTTTTCTTTTCTTTTCTTTTCTTTTCTTTTCTTTTCTTTTCTTTTCTTTTCTTTTCTTTTCTTTTCTTATATGCATAACATTCATTTTAAGCATATTTATTTTATTTTTATTTATTTTTTGGTTTTATTTATTTTATCTTATTTTATTTTGCTTTATTTTATTTTATTAATTTAATCTACATTTATATTTTTTTAATTTTAGTTTAGTCTTGTTGGATTTATTATTTTATTTTATTTATGCTATTTTATGTATAGCATTTATTTTAGGCATACTTTATTTTTATTTTATGTTATTTTATTTTATGTATGACATTTATTTTTGGCATACTTTATATTATTATTTTTTTATTTTATCCATAACATTCGTTTTAGGAATATTTTAATTTTAATTTATTTTATTATTATAAATTATTATTATTTTAGTCTGCTTTAGTTTGGTTGGCTTTATTTGAGTTTAGTTTTTGAGGCAGCTAAACTAAAATCATAAACTTGAAATAAAATAAAGGAAAATACATTTTAACCAATTTCAGCTATTTATTTTTCACTAGAGTGGAACTGAAATAAAAAACTATTTTTTGTTACTTGAAATGAAAAAAATATTGGAAAAATAAATATTCAATTTTATTGCAAACTTAAAAATATAATAAAGGCAAATCAACTTCTAAGTTGTTCAAACAATATTCAAAACTAATCATTTTAATTTCAGTGCATAAGAGAATTCCTCATTTTCAGCCAAGCACTTGCAGTTGTTGAGAGGGTATTGAACTCTTCTCTCTTCTGTTTGACTGCTTGAAGGAGCAGTAGTTGCTCAGCCATAAAATGGTGATTGAGTGTTAATCAAGATCATTGCAGCAGTAGTCCTGTCACCGACTGGCCTTTGTTTCCTGGTGTTTGTCCAATGTTCCCCTGAGCCTGTCTGTCATTCTCATGTGCCGTGACGGCGTCTGTCAGTTGGCCAGCTGGACCTGGGTTTGCTGTAGAAAAATTAATTAATTTAGAATGGCATGTCATTTATTTTACTATGTATTTAATAACGTAACCGTTGATTTATTCAAATAATTATGATTCATAATAATTCATTAATATTACATAGTAAGTAGCTCAAGAAAGAAGGTAAAATGAACTACTCCATGCATCAACAATAGCAGCATCACTCTGTAAACCCTGTGTTTCAAAAGCATTGGCAGAATGAATAATTCAGTGATTCTCGTATATAGACGGGCACTTGATTTTTTAATGTTTCGATTTTGGAAAAAAGCTATAGTATTTGCCTCACTCTTTGGGTAAAAATCACTTTAATGCTAATAAAATCTAAAAAGATTTCATTGGCTTTGTTGTCAATTACTTTTAATAATAATATATTTTTAAGGATCTATAAAAATGTATACAAAATATGAATAAAATTGTTGCCAATGCCACATTATTTGAATGCAGGATTGTGTATTCAGACATAGCATTTATTTAAAAAATGACATTGCCACTGATTTGGCACAAGTAATAAGGATTGTTTGGATTCCTTTAAATGACATTTTTTAGAAACACAAAGACAATTTTGTACAGTTGTTGTCCTATAATCAAGCTTACCAAAGATTAAAATATGTTTAATTACAAGGGTGGGTTCATGTAAGGAAAAATCGAAAATACTTCTGTTAAATGCTTTATTGTATGCTGATGTTTGTACACTTGATTAATATTTCTGAGAACTGTTGCAGTGCTATTGTCATTGAGATAGAGCTGATCTTTCACTCTTTCTCCTTTGTGGTTTATGCCCAGTAAGTCCATGAACACTCAAGAAACGATTGTGGCCAGAGGGTTAGTTGTGTTATTATGAGCATTCAGAGAACCACCATGCACACAGAACAGTTTCCACACAGGTGTACCAGGCCAACGGTTCATGTATGGAGTGAGTTGGTACTACGTGTCAATTAAAATTTTCATAGGGTTGGGAAACAAATGATCAGCATCCTTGAATCTTATAGGGCCCTATCATATACCATCATATACTTATTGCGCAAGACGTGTTTCCCGCGAGATGTTGCTATTTTTAGACCAGCACAACAGTAATTTCCCCGCTTTGCGCTACGTTGTTTAAATAGCACTTTGTGGACTTATGGGTGTGTCGGTCTAAAAAAAGAGGTGTGTTAAGGCGCATTGTTGGCGCGTTGCTATTTTGAAAAACTAAAATAGACTGTACAATAGACCAGCTGAAAGCAGGTCTAAAGTTCAGCGCTAAATGCATTAGTTGTGTGCCTTAAACACTTACAAATTGCCTAATAAAAACAGGGTGCACATCAATACACAAATATTTTTATAAATTAAAAAGAATTAAAGGAATAAAATATTACAAAAAATGTATATATTCTACATACATTTAAAAACCACTGCCTCCATGCCTTCTTCAACTGAAGTTTTTTTTCTCTATTGACTCTTAAAGAGAATGGGAGATGAGACTGTGATTGGTTAGGCTCAAACACACCCATAACTCATTAAGAGAATAAGCACAACCCTGTTAGACCATGCACCGCGGCACAAACCGTATTTTTCCATTCTTAAAATAGCAAAAGTAGATTCGGACACGCCCTTAATGCTTTTGTGCCATGCGCTTTAGACTTTACGCCTAGAACATTAAAATAGAGCCCATAAACTGGATTGTCTTGCATTTTTGATAATTTTATTTTATTAAATTTATTTATTTAATTTTTCAAATTGATTGACAACTCTAATATGTATAAATATAATATTTTTTCTTCTCAATAAAGTCTTATTCGTATTATTTCGGCTAGAATAAAAGTGGCTTTTAATTATTTTAATACCATTTTTAGGTTAAATTATCAACAGAACTTAATTACCTAGTTAAACCAATTAAGCTAATTAGGCTTTTAAATTGCTTTTGAAACTGAATACTAGTATCTTCAAAAATATCTAGTAAAATGTTATGTACTGTTTTCATGGCAAAGACAAAAGAAATCAGTTATTTGAAATGAGTTGATAATGAGTTGGAAATGTGTTGAGAAAAAATTGTCTCTTCACTAAACGGAAATTGGGGGAAAAAACTTAAGAATTACAATTCCACAGGGGGACAATAATTCTGACTTCAAATGTACACGTATATTTATTTGGTTACAATCAAAATCATGCTCTTTGAGTAATCTAAATTAATCTCACAATTTAATATATGATTTAACTGTAAATGTGAATGTTGAAATAAATGCAACATGATCTAGTTTAATGAAACCAATCCTCTAGTTTTTATTAACTTTTATTTGCATTATCTATTGTTTTTTAACTTGAATAAAGTGAATGAGTGCAGATGCCAGTTGTCATCGGTTAGGTGTGCCAAAGTAGTTTTGGTTACTTAGTGATGTCCAGCTGGTCTCCAGTAAGTATAGTGAAAATACCTTCTGCTAACTGACACATCTAGCTTTTTCAATGTCATACAGTTCACGTAATATCATATCAATAGTTTGCCTTGATTGTAATAGGTACAGTCCTGAACAATGTTGATGGTTATGACCTTTGTGGATCTCTGTTTAGTGATGGAATCAGTTAGCTTTGCAGTTATTTTTTGTTGACAGGTTTGCTGCACAATTGGCTGCACAATCTTTCCCAGCATCTGTAGGTCATTCAGGTACTTCTTGCCTACTGTTTTATATGATTAACTAATTGGCTCACATATTGTTTTTACAGACTATAAAGTATGGGAAATAAGTTATTTTTGGATGTAGTTTGAGTCATGGAGTGAGTGTCCTGGCCGAATAACATTGTTACCTTAATGGATACACTTAAATAAAGGGGCTTAAGATCTGCTTTGAGATTTCTGGTGATTTCCTTCATTAGATGGATGACCTGAAGGTATGCGTGCAAATAAAGGCACTCTTGGGGGCTTGTATCAGTGGTTCATCTGTACTGGTTTAGTTCCATCTGTAATCAAACACATCTGAACTAGTTAATCCGGGTCATTTGGGTTCACTTAAAAATCAGAGCAAGACATGCTGGTGTGGGGTTAGAGATCAAGCTTTTAGAGTGTAAGAGCATCAGGCCTCTGATTGATTCTTTATGGGTCATGATGGTCAACTACTCACACAACTAGTACATTTTTGTTGAATTAGATTTGTCTTTAAAACACTTTCAAATAAGGTCTGATTTCTGAATATTAATTTCTTTGTCTGAGAGAATTAAAATCAGCAATGTATTTGTGCAATTTTTATTATTAGTCCTTTGTCGATGTTCATGAAAAAATAATTGTTTAATTGTCCATCTAAGAAATAAATCTAACTCTGCAGCTCTGTTATTTACATGATTAACCCAGACAATATAACATTTCAAATACTAAAAATTGCAATAAAACTTCAAATGCTTGAAACATTAAAAGCTGTTGGACAGAGATCAAGGTCTCGTAATACAATTCCAACGTATAAATAAACATAAAAGGCCTCTGAATCACGAGCTATGGACAGTTTCTGTTGAAATATAGAACTGTTAATCAACATTTGTTTTCCAAATGTGGAGATTAAGATTAGCATGCCACAGAAGAATTGTTCAGTATTACTGTAGATCATTTACTGTAAATGATTTCTCAAGTTGACTTGCTGCCTTAAATATATTTCATACTCATACAAATTTTTAATCACGTTTGTGGTGTAAGTTATTAAAAAAATACATTCAACCAATAAGAAAATCAATAAATATAAACATAAATTACAATTAAAATTCAATATAAACATACATTTAAATTACAATTTAATATAAACAAAAAATTCTACACAAAAAAGGGCAAGTGGTTGCACACAATATATATATATATATATATATATATATATATATATATATATATATATATATATATATATATATATATATATATATATATATACATATATATATATATATATATACATATATATATATATGCTGAATTTAAACAAACAAATTTAGTTGAACATTACTAAATTTCATTTGTTTGTTTAAAATCCACCCTAATAAATTGTTTGTGAGCACCTAAAACTATTTAGTAACCCCAATGAATCTTTTTTTCAGTGTACAACTACAACTAATGTAGTTAAAGGTACAGTAGGTGATTTGTCTTTAAAAACATTTTTTGTTGTGTTGATTAAAAGTCTCTTCGCATTCCAGTAGTATTTATTAACGTAAATAATTAAAAGTATTTATATGTATTTTTTTAATCTGGGTAAAGCATAAGACTAAAAAATGTTTGTCCAATTAAAATATGTCGGGCCAACAATTCCCATAATTCTAATAAGTAGCCCAAACTGTTTGTCAACAGATGTAGATTTGTACATTTGCGCACCACTGTTCATGCAGACAGGTTTGCGTGTGCACATGAGAGACTGACAGCGGTAAAAACAAATGCTGAATCAAAACTTTTTAAAATCCTGAATCACTATTAGAGTTACTTTTGCACGCTGGAGGAAGGATGACACCATGGCTGAAGTATTTATTTCAAACAGGTAATGTTATGTTTTAAAACTATTTCAGTCACACAAAGCTTATGTAGATTTTGTTGATTTACAAATGGGCTTAGTGAAGTTGGTTTTATATTCACATTGGTTCATTTTTGTGACGCTCTCCCTATATTGTTTACCATGCTACTTTGAGTATTCCATATGAAATAGCATTAAAGTATGCCTTAGTAATAAGTTTAGTTCCTGCACCTCGTCGGTCAACCACTAAGCATACAGTAGTTGCTTTAGGACAAAGTGCGTGAGAGAGTGAGACCAGCGAACTATGCATGCATGAAATATTGCACATTATAACAAGTTTATCTTGCAACACAACTGAAAATTTGCAAGATATAATAGAGTTTACCAGTCAGAATTGCAGTATTATAAAGTACTATAAAGTTTTCTAACATGGCGAATGACATGATCTAGTAGGTTGTCTACTGTCATCTTTACGGTGTGCATTCATGATTTCAGGAAGCGTAGCTTGGGATGGGAACTGTGTTTTCAAAGCTAACGTTAGCATTTTGGCAGATCACCTACTGCACCTTTAAGCAATATAAACAACTGAATGTTTTTTTAATCTTTTAATTTAAATATTTTAGAGTCTATAAAAGTTAGACAGCAACATTTGCATTATCTTTGACATCTATATTAAACTACGATTGCTATTTTAGCTGACTTATCTGTAGAATTTTTGCCACACTATTAAGAGTCCTGTTTAGTATTCATAAAGTATACGGCTAAGAAGTATGTCTGATCATTATCAGGTATGAATCCTCTTAAAGCAATCCAATTATTTAGTGTTTCTGTAAGACTGGCTTGTCAATCATTCACTTCGCCGCTTAGTCAAAGTCCAAGATCCCTTCTCTGATCACCCACATAAAGATATAGATTGTAAAAGTCCCTAGGCCGCTCGGAATTATGACATAACAAGCAGAAATTGTATTTGGCTGGTTGACACATGTAAACACAGACCCACACAGCAGTGCATTCAATTAAGCGCAACTCTTAACTCTAGCGGGAGTTCCAGCAAAAGAAAGTGCATCTATTATAAATAACAATAATAATCCTAATGAACAACCTGAAGAACACAGGAAGGAATGATTGATTGGAGAAGAGCGAATGCGGTGGAATCGTTTCCCTTGTGACCAATTTCCACATGCTATTGCAAGCAGATAAAAACCCCCAAACACAATAAGCAGGCAAAAAGCAAGTGGGCCGTGAGCCTGATTCGGTCCTAATGAACTGACAGATCAGAAATAATAATCCAGCCGCAGAAGCATAAGTCACTGCTGAGGTGTAATAATGTCAGCCTTGTTAATTAAGGCGGCGGTTTGATATAAATGCGCTGGTGTTATATTTATAAACATGTGCCGCTAGTCATGGTTGTAGTGGCGTAACTGTGTCGAGTTAAATCAGTTGCTCTGTTGTGTGTAACCGGCTGCTGTTTTCCCCTCCGTCATCTATATGTGATTAGTCTGACGCGCTAGCTGTGCTTTATTGCTCACGCAACTCAATACCGAGACTGTTTAACTGTAATTGCTTGGGATTTTCAAGTTGTGTATTCGTGAATGTTATCATTATTGATCATCATTGAGTGCTTGGTCAATATGTGATCATATGAAACCTATAGATGTGCATGTTCTTTCTTGATGAATAGGCTCTGTGTTCAACCAGTACAGAGGCTGAAAGTAAAACCGTATTATTTTTTTTACATGTTGCTAATGGCCAAGCGGGAATTATTCTGCTTGCAGTTTAAAATTGGAAGTCGTAGAGAGGGAATGAAGACGTCGAGTGGACATTTGCCTTTGGGGTGGTAAATCCAATACAGATTAGATGTTTAATATACACATAAATCATTACAAGAGGTCAACAGATAATGGAAATCATTATCATCATCATCATTATAATCATAATAATGAGCATAATCAATTATTGTCAAAAATAAATAAATAAAACACACACACACGTGCATAAGGGATGCACCAAATTTTCAGCTGCTGAATCTGTCATTTTCAGATTTCAAATAAATGCTACTGTCAATAATTTATTTATTTAATATTTATTTGAATTGGCTTTGATTTTTTTAAATCGTTATGAATAAAAGGTAAAAGGCTTACAAAATTAAGTTTTGTTTTAATTCTTCCCCCATTTTCTGAGTTCCCTCATCACTTTTGACACATGACCACTCAAAGGTTGTAAATACATATAATTGTAAGTCAAGATTACTTGAGTCTATTTAGTTTAACAACTTAATGTGCTAAAAAGTTGGGATTACATGTTTAAATATTGTAAGGTGAACAAACTTAATAATAATAATAAGTTAGCTGCACTTAATTTTATTAGTGAGAACAGCTATTGTTTTTACAGTGTAGATCATTTTACAAAGCATTTTAGCTTCATATATAGCATATAATATATAGTATATAATATACTATAATATAAATAGTATATAATATTAATATTATAAAAAAATAATTGTATACACTGTAAAAATATGCAAAAAATGTATTGTGTGGTAAACAAGTGTTTTTCATTTATTTACAGTTGCAAATTACATTATGGTATGTTGATCTCTGCTCTGTCAATTTTTGATATTGAAAATTCAACTCTAAAGTTTAACAAAGTGACTTGTATTGACATTTTAGTAGTTTAAAATAATATAATCTATAAGAAAAAATATATAGAGAGAAATAAATCTGCTGGCAGTTTATTATGTTTTTGTACCATAATATACAACACCAACCCAGACAATATATCACTGTAAACTATTAAAATGTTCACAAAAGTCACTTTTCAAGGTTAAAAAATGTTGGAAAAAGCATCAAGGTCTTATAATGCAAAGTATTAGTCAGTTGAAGTCAGAATTATTAGCCCACCCATTTATTTTTTCCCAATTTCTACAAAAATATTGCTGTCAAATTTTTCCAATACCGTGCAGCCCTAAGTGATAGTGACTGTTTCAACTGACTGTAAATAGAAATTATGATTTCATGTTGATTTTTGTCATGAAGTAACCATGAAATCACCAGCATGACATTTGAGCATATTGTCCAGTTAGTCTTCTGTTGTGTGTCTGTTTGTATTAAACCCCGCGGAGACCCAAGCGAGGTTGCTTACATTGTGTTGAGCAGCGCAGTAAAAATGGCCCTGCTCCACTGCTCATCATGGGGAATTTGAGCCCGAGCGAGACATACACCTGCAAAGGTCAAAGCTTTGGTGAAAGACTGCTGAAATATTGATCTTGACAAGCACTACTTTGACACAACCCAAGTAAAATAATAAACAGCCAAACAAAAGCCCCCCTCCTCTGTGTGAAAAAGAGAATGGCAAAAAAGCACCAGGGATGGTAATGATGTACAGTCTGGTGCGAGGTGATGTGCGTATTCTGGATAATGCAGCATCATCTGCCGCGCGGCCGTCATGTTTTTATTGTAGCAGTAAGTTATGGTTCATAATCAGAGCAGCACAGCTCGACTGGAGTCTCATCTGTTCCTCATTGAAAAGCTCAACTGCCTTTGATTTGTACAGCTGTCACCTGAAATTATATCGCCCTTGTTTTGCGGTGTTGTTTTTTCCTGTAATGTTCTGTTAGCGAAGCATTATTGCAATTACAGTCTGCTTTGTGCTAAAGCTCTTGCCGCGGCACAAAAGCCCATTTGATATGGAAAATACCTACTTTTAGCACTTCAAACATTTTTAAAAGAAAGCCTTATTAGCAGCCTTTAGAGTGTCATTAAACAGCGGTCGGAGCGACGACAACAAACACCGCCATTCACACCTTTTTAACACTCGCCTTATTGTTAAACAGAACCAGCAAACGGAAATGATAAGGGAAATTTGCATTTGTCATAATGCTGCATTAACGCCCTGGTCACACTTTGTTTTTATTTATTTATAATTTTTTTTTCTTTGTGATGAATGCTAAGCTAAAGCCCAGATTCAGCTGCTTTTGCTGAGACAAATGAGAGCTTTGAATAAATATCTCCTCTTTACTGTTTATTAATATACTAAAAATGATGAATGTGGAACGGGGTGCGTGGAACGCGGTCGTATGGAAAAATGATGGTTGTTGCAGCTCTAAACCTGCTCTTGAGTAATACATCTGGTCCAAAGTGCCGCAGAGCCAGACCTATTACAGTATGGTAAGTTTTTAATCTTTTAAAAAAGATGGCCATAAATATCAGAGCTGCACTGTTTCTCCCTCAGTCGCTCTGATATTTTTATTTATTTTTTTGTTCTCTGGTAAGAAACGAAACAAATCTTATGCACCTGTTCACAAAATTATATATAACTTATCAGTGAATATGGAGAGATAAATAAACACCCCTAAATAACCAGCTATTTTTGTATAACTTTATTCACTTTTTGTTCTAGAATTAGGAGCATTTTTGCACTTTGCACAAGTTATTTCTCATTCCAGATTTTCAAAGAAACAAATGGTAATATTAGGACAGACTTCCTTGTAATAGAGCCAGATTTGTAGATAAAAAGCAGCAGCAAATGTCCAGAATGGAGTGTACTTTAGGATTTTTAAGTGGTTTTTGATTAATGAGCTTCTCTGAGAGGAGTTTTTTTCATTAATTTGGACCATTAAAAATGTATTTTGACTACGTTTACAAAAACAAAAAAAATGTTACCTATATTTTAGGCTTATTCATGTAAAATGTATTTATTTATTTATTCACATTTTTTTTATCAGATATCAAATTGTATATGTCATATGGGTGACACTTTGCAAAAAGGGTGTGTGGTAACACTTCAGTTTGTCACAATTCACACTATTAACTACTGCCTTATTACAGTACCTGCCCATTATTAAGTTATCAACTAAACATATATGAATGTTAAATAATATGTTAACTAAACCTAATTAGTTAATGGGTCACAATTTTTTTTACAATAGGGTTTCATTAGTTAATATATTTACTAACATGAACCGGGTATTTTTATAAAACTTTATTCACTTTTTATTCTAGAATTAGGAGCATTTTTGCACTTTGCACAAGTTATTTCTCATTCCAGATTTTCAAAGAAACAAATGGTAATATTAAAAAAGACTGCCTTGTAATAAAGCCAGATTTGTACACAAAAAGCATTAGCAAATGCCCAGAACAGAGTGTACTTTAGTGTTTTCAAGCGGTTCTTGATTAATGAGCCTCTCTGAGAGGAGATTTTAAATTAATTTAGACTATTAAAAAAGTATTTTCACTATGCTTTCCAAAATGGAATGTTACCTAAATTTAAGGCTTATTAACGTAAAATGTATTTTATTCATTTATTTATTTATTTTTCATCAGATGTCAAATTGTATATGTCATATGGGTGACGCTTTACAAAAAGGGTGTGTGGTAACACTATAGTTTGTCACAATTCACTCTATTAACTACTGGCTTATTGCAGTACCTGCCCTTTATTAAGTTATTAACTGTTCATTAGTAGTTCATTAGTAGTTATCATAAAGTATGATCTTATTCTGCATTCCTAATCTTACCCAAAACCTAAACTCAACTTCTACCTTACTAACTATTAATGAACAGCTAATTAGTTGTTTATTAAGCTGGTAGTGTTAGTTAATGGTTTGTTTATGCCATGAATTGTGACTTAAACTAAAGTGTTGCCAGTGTATTAGTTAATGTTATTTAATGCAGTTAACATGAATTAACAGTGAGCAGCACATCTGTTAAGCATTACTTAATTGTTATTAATGTTAACTAAACATATATGAATGTGTTATATATTGTTATTTAAGCCTAAAAAGTTAATGGGTCATACTTTACAATAAGATTCATTAGTTTATTTTTCATAACATGAACTAATTATGACCAATACAAGTACAGCAATTATTAATCATAGTTCAACATTTACTAATGCTTTATTAACACC
The DNA here is from genome assembly GCF_903798145.1 of Danio aesculapii. Lineage (NCBI taxonomy): Eukaryota > Metazoa > Chordata > Actinopteri > Cypriniformes > Danionidae > Danio > Danio aesculapii. The sequence continues at coordinate 19,153,281 of NC_079447.1, read as the reverse complement.
CAAATTCACGCTTGTTACTATTAAGTTAACATGAACATCAACTTACATGAACTAACATGAGCAAATACTGTTCTAAATGTATTGTATTGCACTCATGGATCAAAACAAACGCAAGTGCGTGTTGCCAGATTGAGGACAGGAGCGAGTGATTTAAACCGTGTTTTAAATAAAAGCAATGGCACCTGAAAGAAGGAATATTTTCCATATCAAAAGGAGTTTTTGTCCTAACCAACACCTCGAATTAGTATATTGAAAAACGGCTTCTATTTCTCACAGGTGAGCAACAGAAAACTATGACAATGATCACCTCAGGTACACCTCATGGGCTTTATTCAGTGTTAAATGCTAACAATGTGAGTTTGAATGCCATTTTACATTACATTTATTGCTATATACTGAAAGCAGCAGCAAATAGTTCACCTCTGATTTTGATAATAAAATAAAACATTTGAACTTTAAAACTAAACATATCTGAGTGATTTAGCGTGTACATTTATTAATATTAAACAGGGTTAATATGTATTAAATAGATTATAAGCCTTACCATTTCGTGAGTGAATGCATATTCTGTGCTTCTGAATGGCTGTAATTAAATTTATGTCGTGTTTCGTCTGATGCAAACAGCCAAATTGCTTATCTGCGTATCGCGTCATGCGTGTTGTTAGAACACGCGGTAACAATGTAACCTGCTCACCTAATGTTTACGCCCGTAATATTTATATCATTTGCTAATTAATAACCTCACGTGGAACTGAATCTATCTCATTTCAGGGCTGTTACTGTCCACTGGAAGTCGCATTTCGGTCATGGACGCATGCTTTCAGAGCCTTTCTGAATGAGTGAATCAAATACTCGGTTTTCCACCAAGGCAACCTCACTTTACCCCAGACAGTCCATTGCAACATCATCATCATAACAGACCCAAACGCTTCCCAGACTCCACGTGGCTTCAGTCCAAAACCCCATTTACCCTTCAGAAAGATCCAGGATATTGTAAAGGCCACGGCTGGATCAATTATCATTTTCAGCAGTATTGAATTATTGTGCACATTTTCTGGATGCCTCCTGCAGACCGATGCGCATTTCTCTCCTCCAGCTACTGTATGTGTCCTGACTTACTGAAATATGACCGTCCCTTAATTAACTGTCGGATTAATTAGATCACCATATGACAGGCAGAGCGTCGCTTTTGAAGTCTCTGGCTAGGAGAAGTAAATGGAAATAGATCTTTCTTGCTGGGTTTGTGTTGAAAGCAGGTGGCGAAGCCTACAGGTGGGGAGATCATTGTTATTATATATGGCAAAATATGTTATCTCAAACTGATTTATATGGTTGTTATGCCTGCGTGTCACGTTGTGTCAAAGCGCTGCTTGGAATACAAGTGCTCTGTCTACCCCAACAGGAACAAAAAAAAAAACCCATCCATTTCATCCTTTCCTTTGAAGCTGAAGCGATCCTGTATAGCCTAGAGATCCACAAAAAAAACAAACACATCTCTCAGTAAAAATGCGACGCCCTGTGTCTTTAGGCTGTTTAATATATATTTGATGTTTGGTGTAAGCCTACATTAGCAGTTTCCCCCACGGGCTATTAATAAAACATTTGACATTCACTAAACGTCAAATTTCTCCATTCATGCAATAGGCTTTCGTAGAGTTGGCTGTAATGAAATTCATGCATGTTATCAAAATGCAAGCTTAGCAGGAATTGGAAAAATGCAACAACTCGCGCCTGAGCAATGGAAGGTTGTGCTGAGTTTATCGCTTGTTTCTTTGAACTCGGTGCATATTTTTATGCAAGAGTGCAAAACATAAAACATACTGTAAACATGAACACATAAAACAGAACAGAAATTTGAAAATCTTCAATGTGTATATACAGTAATGATCTTTAGAATTATATTGGTTTGGTAGTATCAGTGGTTTGCACTGTCGCCTCACAGCAGGAAGGTCGCTGGTTCGAGTCCTGGTTGGGCCAGTTGGCAGTTTTACGTTACATAAAACATATACTGGAAAAGTTAGAAGTTCATTCCGCTGGGGAACCTCTAAAATAGAGACTAGTCTGAAGGAAAATGAATAATAATAATAATAGTTATTATTATTATTTTTGTTGTTATTGTTGTTGTTATTATTAATTATGAAAGCAATGTTCTATTATGGTTGTACAGTAACAGTAAGAATATGTGATTTTTGGGTGAATTTTCTTTCAGAGTTTGCTTACATTTGTTTTTTCTCTATCCTATTACAGGCCTTTCCATGCATATCAACAGGAATTTATGGTAAGCAAAATGTTCATTCATTCTCTGAATCTTTTGCATGTGTGATTCTGAACATGTGCATTTACTAAATGTGTGCGGCTTGGATAGCAGCTTACAGTATGTGCATTCTGTGTGTTTGTGTGTGTGTGTGCGTCTGTGTTTAATGATAAACAAACTGGCTTCACAATCTTTTCATGTCTTATAATTCTCCCTTCATTACTTTCATCTTTCATTTTCAAATTTGGCATTTTCTTTTAGAAAGACGCGTTTAGTATGCATGATGTGGTTAAGTATTTTTTTGTTTTTATTATTTTTTGATCATTTTAAAAGAAGCATGCACATTTATAGTATTATGCTTTGTCTATTTGATTTTGTTAAAAAAAAAAAAAAAAAAAATATATATATATATATATATATATATATATATATATATATATAGTTGAAGTCAGAATTAAAAGGCTAAAAGGCTCCATTTGATTTTTTTTTTCTTCATTTTTTTTTCTTTTTTTTTTTTTATGTTTCCCAAATGATGTTTAACATAGCAAGGAAATTTTCACAGTGTGTCTGATAATATTTTTTCTTCTGGAGAAAGTCAAAATCATTAGCCCCTTTAAGCTATTTTTTTTCGATAGTCTACAGAACAAACCATTGTTAAACAATAACTTGCCTAATTACCCTATGCTGCCTAGTTAACCTAATTAACCCAGCTAAGCCTTTACATGTCTTTTTAAGCTGTATAGAAGTGTCTTGAAAAATGTATAGTCAAATGGTATTTATTGTCATTATGGCAAAAATAAATTAAATCAGTTATTAGAAATGAGTTATTAAAACTATTTTGTTTAGAAATGTGTTGAAGAAATCTTCTCTTCATTAAACAGTAAATGGGGAAAAAAAACAAAAAACCGGGGGCTGAAAATTCAGGGGTGCTAATAAATCTGACTTTAACTATATCTATAAATATATACACATATATATATATATATATATATATATGTGTGTGCGTGTGCGTGTGCGTGTGCGTGTGTGTGTGTGTGTGTGTGTATGTATATATATATATATGTTGGGAAGTATTGAAACCCTTGACTGAATGGTGTGCAATTACTGGGAATTGCCAATTACAATCAATTGGGAAAACCAATTACAATCTGAACTGTTTGCTGAACTGGCTTTAATGTTTACAGCCTACAAAAGTAAAAGAATCAATACCCAAATAGACACTGACCAAACAAATAGCCATATTAAGCAATAGAATTAAAATGGCCAATTGTTGTCTCCCTATCCATCTTTTCCTATCAAATTGAATTGTTTTAATTATGGAAACACATACCTTTCTTTTCTACTGTCTCTCATAACTGCATTGGTTAGCATTTTAATAACTAAAGCCAATGTTATTACAATTACTAAAATTAAGTCACAAAATTAGCAGCTGAGGCTTTGGATGAAAAGGTTAAGTGTTATTCACAAGAGCATTTTGAGGACATAAACTTAAAAAAAAAATTGGGGGGAAATAATAATATGAACAATGTTTAAAAGTGAGGTAACTGTAGCGGAAGTGGAAGTCATTAAATTATGTAAAAAAAAATCAGATTGTTCCTTAATAAGAATGTATTTAAAACTTTTTTATTTTAATAAATCCTAAATGTAATTTATTCTCGTATTACTTAATTATTTAATATATTTATTTATTCTGTCAAACTTTCCGTATCATTACTCCAGTCTTTGGTGCCACACAATCCTACAGAAATTTTTCTAATACACTAGTTTGGTGCTTAAGACATATTATAATTTTCTGTTATATCTATAAAAGTATGTAATCCTGCTGAATAGTTTAAACTGCTGCATTTATTTTATGCATTTACATTAAAACAGAATTAATGTGAGTTTTTGTAACATTATGCATTTACTGTCTTTATTACTTTTACTGTCACTTTTGATCAAATAAATGTATCCTTGCTGAATAAAAGTATCATTGTCTTTAAAAAACATCAAACTTTTAGTGTATATTCTAAATGTGTGTATAGACATGATTCTCCCAGACAAGAAAAAGCCTCTGAGATCTGAGCACTTCAGAAAGAATTCAATTATGTTTGATTCAATAAATAATCTGCAACCTGCCTTTCTAGCTCTGCATAATTGTTCAGATCATCACACAGAGAAAAAGCATTTACTCTGAACGCAGGAAGAGCACTCCAATATTATGATCAAAGAGCTAATAACCTAGAACACTTCCCAAACCTGACGTTTTCTGCTTTTTCTCAGCCTAAACGACAGTAAACACTCATTTAGGAGGAAAATGAATTTCGTACGCTTGAGCTTTCGTGTGCTACCATTGATGACATGAACATTTCACAGAGTGAGCATTTTCTTCAATATCGATTCGCAACCTCTTGACTTGATTCAATTATTGATTCAGTTCAGTGATTGTTTAATACAAATGCAATTGATATTCGTAAAAATGATCAGTGAACACTTTTTCTGGTGCATGGGTACAAAAAACACAATCCTCTGCATGAAAAGTAAGGATAAAATGAAATGGAGCAGGGGTTTGCAAAGTGAAAGACAGTGGTGCACACACACATATAGATATACATAGATTTAAATACATTCTACATTTCATAAAGGTAATAACATTTTCAACCAAGAGCAGTGAATGTTTGTATGAGTTCTTTGATTAACAATAACAGCATAAAATTGTATTATTAGGCTGCTGCTCACTTTAAGACAATATACATGACAACATACATGAACAATTGCTTTCACTTTAGATGTGAAAGACTGTTTACATCAACACTCAGCAAGACGGCCACATTTACACCTGTGTATTATGTTAAAGTTGCAAAAATCTGTAAATTCAGCTCTTGCACACTGAGGTGTTTCTATCTGCATGATGCTTTAGGTGTTCGTACCACAGGTACGTGTTTTAAAAACACAAACACGGATGTCATTTCCTTGTATTTATCCTTGTTTCTTTGTTGCTCTGATGTACAGTGCTCAGCATATATGAGTACACCCCATTTTGAAAATCAATATTTTTATAATTTTCTCAGTGAATATGGGTTGGTATATATTGGTGAATTTGAATAAAACAGATTTATTAAACCGATATATTTATTAAATAATAATTTAGTCACAGAACAACTTTAAAAATGGAAAGATAATACATTTAAATTCATTTTAAAAATACAAACTAAATTTCAACCAAATTTAATACATTTTTGTTTCTCTTGATTTTTGCTATTTTTGAAAATGTAATTTAATATTTTCCCCAACATATAAATTTAGGTTACTAATTTTTGAACCGTTATTGTAAGTTATTTTGTTAGATAAGCTTCAGATTTGGCTTCAGTACTGACTAATCTAATGTATATGCACAATAATAATATTGTAAAGCATATTATACTAAATATGAGTTTAAATGAGAGATTTGTAGGGTGTATACTCATATATGCTTAACGCTGTATAGCAGTACTACGCTGCACAGATATTTTTACAGGTAAACTATGTTTAAAAAAAAGTCTGTAGATTGACATTATTATACTGTACTCTCAGAATTTCTGAGTCAATACTACATTTGTTGTTTTAGTGATGGTATATGATCATACATTTATTTATCTTCATTAAAATACAACCAGAAAATAAAGGTTAGAGTAGGGTTTTATTTCTTTTAAAGTAATTGTTAAGTCATGTGAAATGAGAAGTTTAAGAGAATTGCTTGCAATCTTCATTAAAGCATGGTGGATGTTCTCTATTGGTTTGTAACTTTATTTCTGCCATTGGTGTTGGTGATATTGTCTGTGTAGATGAAATCTTGAATTCTTAAAAATACAGACAGGTCTTAATCTATTATGCCCTTCTTTCTGGAAAGTACCTCAATGGTAATAGTTTTGTTTTTCAGCATAATAATGATTCTGAACACACTGCTATTGCAGTAAACTCGTACTTGGAGAGAAAAGATCAAACATTTTTGGAGGAAAGACTAAGGTCCCATAATGCAATTCAGAAGAGAACAAAAACAAAACATCTATCACAAATTCTAAACGTCTTCTAATCTACTTCAGCTATTTCTATTTCCATTTGATTCTTATAAGACAGAAATTAAAACAATAAAAAGTTAAATAAGTAGTGTGGACAGCCTAGTAATATTGCCCAGCCCTACTCTACTTAATTGTTACTATGATTTTAAGTCAGCCAGCCCAAACGCTTCCGGTAAACTGTCACACCATTACAAAATCTCCATGTCTAATATCTGATTTCTTTAAAAATCAGTGATCTTCACTGCCTAATTGATATACGATATAAAGTGGGTGTCAGACCGGACAAGAAACACTGCATTAGATTTCTTTTTTTTCTGTGCCATGTCTTTAAAAAATGGAAATTATATTTTACTTCAGTATTTTCAATGGAGTTTCTGTGAGTTCCTCGTCTGCTGCTTCTGACGGTTCTTGCTTTACATAGTTTTTCATCACGGTTTACGCTTTAACAACTAAACGAATGCTTAAGTCTGTTTAACTGATTGTATTTTAATTAAATTACAACATCAATGCTGTAAAAGGAACTTTATGAAATTGAAGATGGTAACATAAACCTTTTACCGGAAGTTTATCGTTGGCTGAAAAACACTAGCTGTACATATACACCCTTTAACCCTTTAATACCATATTCCAAAATTAGAAAGCCCTGGAAAACAGAATATATGAACAATCAGTTTATATTTTTCGATAATAAATATGTGCTGCTTTTTAAAAAAAAATATTCGTTGAACATTCAAAAGTTTTGGTTTATCCCCATATTCTTTACCATAAATAAGCTAAGCAAGAGAGACTGGATCAGCAGATTAACAGTCCACTTGCACCCAGGGTCCAGCATGTCTCGCTGTCACTCATGGCCAACCGAACCTGACACCCCATCGCTCTTCTGTGCTGCATCATGGGAGCTCAGGTCCACGCTGACAGATGATCAGGGTGCAGAGGGTAAGGCGTAAAGGGGCTGTTCTGTGGGGTGGGAAACGTGGACAGCAGGCAGGTAGAAAAATGAGGCCTCAGTCCCAGCTGACAGTCCAATCCCTCAGCCCACACCATTAGCACAGGTAGAGCTTTCGCACACATGGCGTATTGGAGGAGATGCCACCCATAAACAAACTGCCGCCTGCTGCCAGCACAGGGGTTGGACGGTATGATAGAGGTTATTAAGTCCGACGCTCATAGCCTATCAATCAATGCCACGAGAGACGGGTTAAAACGGGTTATTTCTTTTTTAGAGAGGATGGGAAGGACTGGCGAATCTATCAGTGTCTTACATTGTGCGGACACAGGCAAAGCACAGAGGTGGACAGAGGTTGCATCATCTTTTATTCTGTCTGGATGTAGCGTTTACTTTTTCCTCCCGTTTTCCTAGATTGGCAGTTGGTTCATCAAATGTGGCAGGTTTTTTCTGATGTCATATCGTTTTGAGAACGCAGTAACATTATGGGGGTTTTAGGAGATCAATAGTAGAAAATTTAACCTTGACCTGAACCTGAGGAAATAAATATACAACTATGTTTGGCTTTGTAAGCTTCTCAACAAGTTATTGTCATAATGTTACTGGTTTATGCATTGTACTGTTGTATTCTAAAATGCACTTTTGATTATTCACTCTTTTCTTTTTGTATTTATTAGAGAAACTGATCAATTTCGAACGATACGTACATCTACCATAAAAATTGTATATTGCTTTAAAAGGATAATTCATCCAACATTGAAAATGATAATGTCATTTACTCTCCCTTCACTTGTTCCAACCCTATTTGAGTTTCTTCTGCTGAAAAAACTAAACAAAAAAAATACAATACTTATACTATCCGGCAAAAGTCTTAATAACTAATAATAATTAATAATCAAACTAATAATTTGAACATAATCAAATAATAACGACTTCATTTGGAAAAGTGGTACAAGGTAGATTTTTGAATGAATCAACTGTTGAACTGCATCCCAATCATCACACATTCTGCAGAAGACCTATTGGAACCCACATGGACTCAAGATTCTCACAGAAATCAGTCAAGTTTGGTAAAGAAAAAAACATGATTCCTGAAAGCAAAGAAGGTCAAGGCGCTCCAGGATTGGCCAGCCCAAGTCACCAGATATAAACATTATTGAGCATGTCTGGGGTAAAATGAAGGAAGAGGCATTGAAGATGAATCCAAAGAATCTCAATAAACTCTGGGAGTCCTGCAAGAACGCTTTCTTTGGCATTTCAGATGACTTGATAAGTTATTTGAGTCATTGCAGAGATGTATGGATGCAGTCATTTAAGCTCATGGGAGACATACACAAAATTCATCCCACTGCACCATGACTTTATATTCTATACTGTACATTATTTCTGTTAAGTGACAAGACTTTTGTCTAAGCAGAGTCAGACCTTACTGTCCTAATGAAATAATTAAAAATCAAGGCATGATCATATTTTTATTTTAGTAAAATAAGCATAATCTCAAGGCCTTTGCCTTTCATATAAGCCACTTCTGATACCAAATGATAAACTACAAGTCAAGTTATTATTTGTCGTTCCTTAAACTTGGATAGGTAACAAGACATTTGTCAGGTCGTGTATGTGTTATGACTTTTAAAAAAAATTGTTTTATTTATGTTTAACAGAAAAAAGAATCTCATAAAGGTTTATAACCACTTGAGGGTGCATACATTTTCATTTTTGAGGGAACTATCCCTTTAAGTTTTGGGAACAAGAATAACCTCAGGGCAGTAATAAAATATGTTTTGGTAGCCGCAGCGTTACATCACTCACTCATGTTATAATTAACAGACAGATGAGATACAAAGATATTTTAAGATTTAATAGCATTTTAAAATTCGAGAAGAGAGAAAAATCATTAAATCTATATATTTATTCAGTTGTTTTCAGGCAATAAGCCAACTTGTTGTGCTGAACATGTCTTCACACTTACCTGTTTTTTATGTATTTATTTTTTTTTTATCTGAGATGTGTTACAGTCGCCCTCGGTCTCCCCTACAGTTATTTCACCTCTGACAACTTAAAGATGCTGTTCAAAGTTTGTGTGTCTAAGATTCATATCAGGGGCAAAAATCACATCCAGCAGCCTTGAACTCCACAGGTTAATTCTTTCACTATTATTTTAGCCTGCAGAGAGAGAGCGAGAGAGAGTGTCAAACAGGAGAAAACTGCAATTACGCTGCATCTTAACGGCCTCTTCTTATAGCGCTGTCACAATCTGTCATGATATATTCAACCTCTCCTTTAGATAAGCAACACAAAGAAAATGAATTAGACACCAGTTCATCTATCTCTCGCCACAGCCTAGAGGTGGAGAAACTCACTGTGTGCCCATGAGGTAAAAACGTCTGATGATTTTGTCAATGAAAGGACAGACTGACATTAAAATGTGTCTCTCAGTTATTGACATCAGCATATTAAGTTTTTTGTCTCTAATCCTATGTGCAATATCAAAATTTGGGCTAAAATTATGAAATAAGGCTTCATACATAAGGCTTTTTACACTTAAATATTAAACGTAGTTTGTTTACATTTAGGCATTTTAGCAGACATTTTTAAACAAAGTGACTTAAACCCATAAATATATCATTGGGCTGCCCAGGGAGCAGTTGGGGGTCAAGGGAATCACCTCAGCTGGGGTGTTGAGGTGGATATTTTTTCACTCTCCCTGCTGTTCCTGGGTCTCGAACCTGGGACCTTTATATTCTGAATCCAACCATTAGGCCACAGTAAAATTTGCATCAATTATTGCATTACATTTTGTTCAGCTCTTGTAATAGTAATGGAAATCCTCACTGTCTCATCCTGAAGAATTTATTGTCTATTCCAGCACATTTTTATTGGGGATATGAGCATTAAATATGCGCATGAGAAACATCGTCCCACATTGTTGTTTAAGAATTGAAAAGTTACACACTACATCTGTTATTATTATTTTAATTAAAATAAAATTAAAATATTAATTAATAAAATAATTGTTGGCGAAAATATAACAATCACTGAATTAAAAATGATCTGCTTACCAAACACCAACCTGTTTTTTTTCTTTCTTTTTTTGGGGACCATGCATGAGTGCTTGCATGCGTACATACATATTTAGCCAAACTAAAAGTGATAATAAGAAAATGTCATTGCTCTTTTAAGTATCACTTTAGAAATATTTGAAAAAGAATTCAAATTTTACAGGCACTATGGATCCTTTTTCACATATTTGAATTTCTCAGAAGCAGAAGTCAATAACTTAAAATGCACTGAGTGAATAAATGAATGAATGAATGTGTGAATGTTCGTGTATGTGTATATATATATATATATATATATATATATATATATATATATATATATATATATATATATATATATATATATATATATATATATATATATATATTCAATCAGTGCCCCCACCAGTGACGATATACAGACATTGCAATGCTGCGAGTGTGATATTGCATTTATACAAAAGTTCGACGACATAATCATGTGTATAAAAAAGAAAATCAAACACGGAGAGTCTCAAAAACCCTTTAGTATGAGCAACTACTTTTTTCCACCATTCATTCACATCTGCAGCTGATGGTCAGAACAGCAGAAACTGTTGCTAGTGTTACCAATGTCACTTTAGAGCTAGTATTTGAATGATTCTCTAGCGTAATGTCTAAAGTGATGACAAAACAGGTGATTTTTGCTCACATTTTAAGATTAAAGGCTAAACGGCATGAAATGCCATCAGTCTACAGAGATATCTCCCAGTATTTCTCTGTTGCAATTGTGATTTCAAAGTAATTAACCCCGAAAAAACCAGAGCAAAGCAAACACTACCAGTTTCTGTGGTATAAATACAGCACTACAAAATACAAAAGTATGTGGGTGGAGTAATACACAAGGGCGAAGGGTTTTTTGGGAGTGCTGTTATTTGCAGAATATCACACGGCTATCAGCCAATCAGATTAAAAAACAGACAGAACTGTTGTATAAATAAATTACTTTATTTATTTATTTTCTTATTTATTCATTTATTTTATATATATATTTATATTTTATATACATTAAAAAAAGGGAAAATTTACTGTCCTGCACCCATAGACACTGCATTAGAAACACCTCACATAAGCGGTAATTCGTTTTTCTTTAGTTTTTTGTGTGTGTGTGTGTGTGTGTGTGTGTGTGTGTGTGTGTGTGTGTGTGTGTGTGTATTTTATTGGATGCAAACATGATATAATTAATCCAAAAATAAATTTTAAATATAAAAAATAAGTATGCTTTTTAAAATATCTAAATATTAAAAACATTCAAGGAAAATTCTTAAACGCATCATAACAGTCTTGTGAAAAGGGTTTATTAATTTTGGCTTCAACTGTACATAGTATATAATGTGCTCCAAAATCAAATTCAAAAGCCGTTTTTCTTACATTTCAGAAGTGCACAAATATTTGACAAATATTTTCCACCTCTCTGTGAGTTGACACTAAGATTTTATTTTTTGCCCATCACTCTGTGAGATACAGTATGAAGACGTAATCCAGACAATGTATCCGGATGTCAGTTTTGGGATCAGCCAGGGTCAGTCCACCAGGTGTCTTGAGTCCGTAATTCCCCTGTCCATCTCTGTAGTGGATTAGGACAGAAGCCCTTATCTCTTTACCTTGATAAAGGTGCAGATTTCCCTCTCAGGATGGTGCTGTATTTAAAGATTGAGGTTTCTGCTGGGGAGTAGTGGAAGTGTGAACACAGACTTAAAGAGGGAATCTTTTATGATCACACACTGATGTGGGGTTATCTCAGCACAAGCAAGAAAAAAGCAAATCTTAGCATTGCATCTAGGGAAACAGATGAAAGTTTTGTGTTTTACACTTTCATGGTTTTATCATTGTCAAGACTGACACAGCTCGGGGAAGTTTGGAGGATTGAGGACATATTTTAGAGATCACAGTTGTTTGAGAGGAATCTAAATCTACAGGCCTACGGCAACGAGATTTTATATTTTAGCTGAGCTGTGAACTCGCAGCCTGAATTGAAAGTGACATGAGAGAAAGATTGGGTGCAGTAGGATGGTAAATAGGCAAGGAATTTCTACTGTGTGTGACAAGAGTAAACAGAGTGTGACAGCGTTCAGCTAGTGATGTCTGATCCGTAAACAAGTCGAGTTTGACTTCTTTTTTATCAATCGGTCAAAGCGTTTCATAAATCAGGCTCAATAAACTCACAAGTTACCATTTGGGATGTTAAAGATATTGTATGCTGAGTAAATTGGACAGCCATGGTAGAGTTTATTGCTGAGTTAGTAACTGACTTCTACACAACAGAGCTTTGTATTGGTCTGCAGTGTATTCTGCTTAAAAATTATTAGTTTTGAATCTAAAACAGGACTGCATTTGAAAACACACTTCTGATCCACATTCATAGATAGTTATCAGACAGATTATTTGGTAGATTAAGATATGTTAAGTAAATATATTATTTTGTTTAATAAAATGCCAGGATGCTTAAAATATGTTTATATTATATTATATTATATTATATTATATTATATTATATTATATTATATTATATTATATTATATTATATTATATTATATTATATTATATTATATTATATTATATTATATTTTGTTATGTTATGTTATGTTATGTTATGTTATGTTATGTTATAACAAATTTTATTTATTCATTTATTTCCTGGAAAATAGTATTATCCTGTTTGTATTATTTTTTTTAAATTTATTTTTTATGTTGTATTATTATAATGTAAGTTTTTTTTGCATTTTTGTATAAACAAGCAATAATATATATGTAATTAATAGTATTGTAATAAAGAATGTTTATTTTTCTTTTTTGACCCGCTTTAAATGAAAATAAGGAAAAAAATTATTACTGATTTTTTATTATTTTTTTAATACATTTGTAATACAAATAATTACTTTTTAAATTATTATAATAAAATAAAATAAGTAACAGCTACAGTACAGTAATTTATTCTTATGAAAGTCATTTCACAATGTGAAAATAGATACTAATTGAAGTTAGCATTCCCAATAATCAAATCACTGAGTGGAGTTAAATATAGATGCAGTTAAATACAAAGCAAAGCAATTTATTTACATAGCACATTTCATACACAATGATAATTCAAAGTGCTTTACATAAACAAGAATAAAAGAAACAAGTATAAAAATAAAAACAACAAAGATCTAAAATGATTCAATACAGATTAAAATGTGTTAAAACAGGTTTTAAAGGAATAAAAAAAAACAATAGTTCAATCTGTTGACTGTTGTTTCTGAAATAAAAATATAATTTATATTAGATATAAAATATAGTAACATACATATTTTTTATTAATAGTTTTTGTAGCCCAATGATTTCTTCTGCATTCTGAAGCACTGGAAGAAGCACTGATGTGATTGATGTATGTGTGTGGCATGGTTTAGTAAAAAGTAAATGTTAGGTGGTAAATTTAGCATGTGGGACAAAATGCCACCACCAGTAACTATGACTTTTCAAGGTCACACAGTGACAGGTCTGGCTCAGTCATTTATATATGGGTGTCTCAATCCATTTTGGATGTGGGTCACAAGTTTGTCCCCCTTTACAACATGTCCTAACCACACTCCCTGTGATAAGATTCCAGCGATGAGCATTTTTTCTGTTCACACTTTTAAAATGCAAACTACTTCTAACAGAAAATCTCCTGTCGAGCACCATCTATCCCCTAAACATTTTGTTATGATAAAAAGTCTGATTAGCATGTAATAGATCAAACTTTTATTATGTGTTTGTGGCATCACATCTGTTTAGCACCAGTGGTGTAAAGCAGGGATTCTCAACCGGTGGGCCTCAGCGATCCTGCAGGTGGGCCACAAGGTAGCTTAAAATTAAATTACATATTATGCTATAATTATTTAATTTCATTATTAAATATGTCAAAGTAATGGCATTTCCCGTTTTCTGTGATTGATTACTTAGGACTCAGCGCAAAAACATCAGTGCCTCATTGTTAAATACAGACACAACTGTGGCTTAATCTTCCAACCGTTGCACGCCAACATTCTCAGTTGTATAAAGCAAAACGTCACGCAAATGTAAAGGTAAGGATGATTAGAGGTATAGCCTAAAAACCAGCTCACGCGTGCCTCATGTCTGTGACTCGTACTGTCGATCAGAGTCACACAAGTAGTTCTTTTCCTCAGGAATTGTACTTTACTAAGTGGTTTAAATTGTGTACTTTCACGTTTACTTGAGTGCATTTTTAACTCTTAATATATACTTTTACTGCAGAATTTTTCTAAAATCTGCAGTCACTATTTTATATTTATTTATTTTTTCTTGTCTTTGTCTTTACTTGAGTTTTGAAACATCAAAAGTGTCCAAGAAGATTCAAAATTATTACACATAACAATCGAGAGTCAGTCTAGACTGCATGTCACTGGTGAGATGATGAAGGATGTCTACTGTATAATGACTGAAATCATTTAAAAAATCAAAATGGTTTGAAAGAGTAGCTAAATGCAGTACAGAATGTTACATTTTCACGAATTGAAAATGCTAAATGCACGAATTGCATGTATTCTAACAGTGCTGCGCAAGCTCAGTTTGCGACACCACCTGCTCAGACACTTAAATTGTTAGTCAGGGTTCAAAGGTCAAAACCTAAGTGTTAACATATCGTCACATTTAGATTTGTTGCCTATTAGGTTACACAGATTTTTGATGAAAAAGCATCAACCTGCTTTTTGTCGACTTATTATAGATGCATGTTCTCACATTAGTCTAAATTTTTTATTGTTTAGTCCATGAATAGCAAATAATTTATTTTACATATCAAAGCACCCTTAAGAGAAAATTTATTTTACATTATTAATTTACTTTCCCAGATGTGTTGCGGCCGGAAGGGCATCTGCTGCGTAAAACATGTGCTGGATAAGTTGGCGGTTCATTCCGCTGTGGCGACCCCGGATTAATAAAGGGACTCAACCGAAAAGAAAGTGAATGAATGAATTATTCATTTACAATATATAGTTGAAGTCAAAATTATTAGCCTTCCTGTGAAATTTGAATTCTTTTCAAAATATTCCCCAAGTGTTGCTTAATGAAGAGAAGTTTTTCATTTTTAAAACATATTAGTTTTAATGATAAGTATATTGCAGAATAATTTGCACTGCATAATACTCAATAATCACCACTCTAGACTACTTTTAGAGTAGCTTTTTTTTACTCATACTAAGTAATGGAACAGATACTTTTACTTATTTTGTGGCAAGTGATGGTAGTTTTACTTGAGTATGATTCTTTTCACTACTGATTACACAATGTTACACACCAGCATTCTTCTATAAGTGAACAATAACGTTTGTACTGAACTGATCTGAGTGGAATTATCAGTGAATTCACTAGAACAAAATCACCATTCTGTGGAAGAAAATGTCCCTAATGAACTAGATTGTACTTGACTTGTACCTGGTTTTGGTAACTGTCTGACAGCTTTTTTGACAGTATTTGTATATAAATCTCTCAAAGATCACTTGTCTCTAAGCTCTGCTACTCATATTCTAAAGTATTGTTCATTTCTGTGAACATCCACCTACACAACATCTGTTTTTATGTATGTCTGAAGCTTCATCCACCAACTGACACACTCCGCTTTTACTTTTTTATGAGTGCTGTACCAATGGGTTCAGTTGGACACGTCATAATGATTTGGTTGGACATCACCTCCATCACCTTCTCAACTATCAGCCAAATCATGACCATTTCAAACTCCTTCGGTCCTTCCAAGTTCTGCAGTTCTGGCCCGCTTTTTTAGGTTTCTTCTTGGTGCAAAAGTTTTCCACATTAATTATTCAAAAGCTTCCACCAGTGCCCACTCAAAGACACTTCATATAAATATGACTTGACATGGAAAAAACAGCTTCTGTAGGTTGGTAGATGCATTCTTACAGTGTATTGAAAACTTCTAGAAAAGGTTTTTGAAGCTCAGTGACCATCATTTAAATGAGTATTTAATGATGTTGTCATTCAGTAGCCATTTGAAAAAAGTTAATTAGTTGATTATGCTTTTCAGAAATATCAGATCTCAATTTAATGAAGCTCGTAGTGTTCTCATCATTTCATGAAGCATTAATAAAGTCATGAATGAAATTATTTGATTAGATATACACAGTTGAATATGTCATTTTCAGACAGTAACAGACAATGCGAGTCATTCATTACGTTATCATTTCTTCTGTGTGCAGTTTGTTGTTAATAGTAAAACTAGGTATTAAGCAGAGTGCTTTATTAAAAGGAGCAAAATGATTACCATTTCACATGAATTCATATTTATACACTACCTGACAAAATGTTTTTCTCCAAGTTTTAGGAACAACAAAGAATAACTTGACTTCTATTTGATCTTTTGGTATAAGAAGTGGCTTATATGAAAGTCAAAGGCCTCTAAATTACACTTATTATACCCAAATAAAATATGAGCATTTTGTTGTGTTATGAACATGCCTTGATTTTTAATTATTTCATTAGGACAGAAAGGTCTGACTTTAAGACAAAAGTCTTGTCACTTAATAGACATAGTGTATAGTATAGAATATAAAGTCATGGTGCAGTGGAAAAAGAACTAATATTGTGTATTATTATTGTGACTCCCATGAGCTTGGAGGACTGCATTCATACATCTCTGCAATGACTCAAATAACGTATTAATAAAGTCATCTGGAATGGCAAAGAAAGCGTTCTTGCAGGACTCCCAGAGATTCATCAATATTTTGTGGATTCATCTTCAATGCCTCCGCCTTCATCTTACCCCTGGCATGCTCAATAATGTTCATGTGTGGTGACTGGGTTGGCCAATCCTGGAGCCCCTTGACCTTCTTTGCTTTCAGGAACTTTAATGTAGAGGCTGAAGTATGAAAAGGATCCTGCTGAAGAATTTGCTCTCTACTGTGGTTTGTAATGTAATGAGCAGCACAAATGTCTTGATACCTCAGGCTGTTGATGTTGTCATCTGATTTCTGTCAGAATTTTGGATCCATGCGGGTTCCAATAGACCTTCTGCCACTTTTCCAAATGATCAACTAGAAGTCAAGTTATTATTTGTTGCTCTTACAATATTACAGTTACATAATTTTTATCCAAAATATTCAGGTGCCCAACTTAAAGAAGAGCTAATCAATGGAATGATGACTTCAAAACCAAGACAACTTTAAGGAAAGGTGTCAATTTATGTAATATTTAAAAAAGAAAGAATAATAATAATAATAATAATAATAAATAATTCATGTTATGTTAAATTTAATTTATGAAACTAATGAGAACAACAACTGCAAAATTAGGAGGTCAAAAATAATATATATATATATATATATATATATATATAATGTATATATATGTATATATATATATATATATGTATATATATATATATGTATATATATATATATATATATATATATATATATATATATATATATATATATATATATATATATATATATATGTATATATGTATATATAATATATTTAACAATATATTTTAGAGTTTGTGAGTAACAAAGGCATAGCTCATGAATAATATACAGTTGAAGTCTGAATTATTAGCCCCCCTTGAATTATTAGCACCCCCCCCTTCCACCCGTTTATTTTTTCCCCAATTTCTGTTTAACAGAGAGAAGATTTTTACAACACATTTCTAAATATAATAGTTTTAATAACTCATTTCTAATAACTGATTTATTTTATCTTTGCCATGATGAGAGTAAATAATATTTTACTAGATATTTTTCAAGTCACTTCTATACAGCTTAAAGTGACATTTAATTATGTTAATAAGGTTAACTAGGCAGGTTAGGGTAATTAGGCAAATTATTGTATAATGATGGTTTGTTCTAGACTATCGAAAAAAAATTTGCTTAAAGGGGCTAATAATTTTGACCTTAAAATGGTTTCTAAAACATTCAAAACTGCTTTATTCTAGCTGAAATAAAACAATAAGACTTTCTCCAGAAGAAAAAATATTATCAGACATGCTGTGAAAATTTCCTTGCTCTGTTAAACATAATTTGGGAAATATTTAAAAAAAAGAAAGAAAAAAAATCAAAGGGGGCTATTAATTCTGACTTCAACTGCAGTGTGCTAGATTTTGTACAGCTAAGTTTATAAAACAAATCTAGCAGACTAAGTTGTTAGATTGTGAATAAAGTGAAGACTATGATAAAACGACTATTCAAGTAATGCAAATAATAATTTAAAATAATGGAAAAAGATCCACTTCATTACTTAATGGGTTTGTTTAATAAGTGTCTGCACAATTACAGTTTTTTTTTTTTGAAAGAAAGAAAGAAAGAAAGAAAGAAAGAAAGAAAGAAAGAAAGAAAGAAAAGCACCATTTTATGAAGTAACTTGGAAGTAACATTTAGTGCCAACTCAGCCAGTGTGCAATTTCAGGTCCACCATATGTCTTCCTTTGGCATTTGGTAGCCCACTTGGCATTGCATCCTGGGTAACCAGCTAACGTAGTTGTGCATTATAAATCAGATTGCATTACAGCTACACAACAGTGAACTATATATGGACTGAAATTGTTCACTAAGAATTTGGACGCCGCTACAAAATGCTGACATCCTATATAGTGTACAGTAGAATCTGTGTGTTTGTTCACATTAGAAGCAAAGGAAATCCCATGAGCCCTCATCAGCAGCCCATACACTGGTGGGCATCCATCAGCTGACACCGGAAAATTTGGAGAAATATTTCATTCTGACCATGAAACTGTATTTTGCATTGTTTGTATGGCCCAAAAATACATATTTCCCCCTGATGACAAGTGAATAATTTAGCTTGTGTATCTATAAGTAGCATCATATTCAGGATGAGTCTGCCACACAGAAGTATCATCGATTTTCTTTGTATGTGTAGTTTTTATTTATAGTTTTGCTGGCTTAAAGGCAGCCTCAGTCATTTGTTTTTCACAAAGAAATAAATAGTAATCAGTTTTTTTCTCTGTCCTCTCAGTTTGAGAGTTTTTTTTTTCTGCTATGATTTTAGTTCTAGTGTATAGTCATGCAAGGTTTCCTTTATGATTATTTGATTGCACATGCTGAGTTTTTTTAAAGCTCACAGCACTTTTGGGCAGTTTTTGTGCTGTCCGTACTGTTTATATACTTGACTGTTTTTATATCTCTCTAGTGTCTTCTGAGTATCGACTAGTGCTATGGTACTTGGGACCAATTTTGATCTTGAGACTATTTTCTTTTTAAATCTTTGTTTTGAGTGCATTTGGCCTTGTGCTCATCCCTCAAATCTTAAACTAAAGGATTTTTATTTGTTTAGTTTAAACTTCTGGTAGTAAACGAAATTTAAAATAAAAAAGTATAACAAGTTGTTGACAGAATTGGCAACAAATGGCAAAAATATGTTATAACCAGGGCTTGACATTAACTTTTTTTATCACCAGCCACTGTGGCTAGTAGTTTTCCACTGTTACTTGCCACTTGCCATTTTCACTAGCCACAATTTTGTTGTTGGGAAAATATATTTTCTATGCATAAATTTGACTTTGGCGTGGGTTGTGGCATGCTAAAATTACTTAATTTAGAATTTGTGTTTTTTCCACTTGCCTCCTCATTCATTTAACTGTTTTTTGTTTTTGAGCTTATTCAATGAGCATGAGCAAATGAGTTATTCTTTCATAAAAAAAATGTCGCATTGCAATTAGTTTTCTTTCACAGGACTTTTCGGGGCTCAACACAATAAGGATTTACCTTTTTTTCTCTGGCCACACCAATCTAATTATTTCCTTGCCACAAATTTTAAATAAGGTGTCAAAACAAGCAAAATACTGCTGTAAACACACTTTTCATTCAACAAAACATTTAAAAATATATATATTCTCATGCATCTAAAACTATGTACAGTGGTCTGTTCTGGCTCAAGATCCCAGATCACCAGTTAACAATGCAAACAACAACATATTAAAGCAATATTATGGTAAAGGATGATTGAGAGATGTGTGATCAGAAGTTCTCAATGAGCTCTGACTGTCAGCTTGGTTAACTCTGACCTCTCGTCTATATCTCAATAGACAAATAAAAGACCGCTCTCAGTGACCTCTGTGCTTTTCTCTTGATCGGTTTCTCTTTTTCCCTCTCTTTGTATAATTAATGCATGTGAAACACAAATCAATTTACATTAAAAACAGAAATGCACTGCAGACTCGAGATGAACATGAGTCTGGTGGCCTCTGCCATGTTTTTTGCCCTTCAGATATTGTGATACGCTTCCACGTTCTCTCAAAGGACCACACCAATAGCAAGTCTGTGAGCATTTATTCAGTAAATAATGGAAGTTCATGGCATTTTAAATAGAGGAGATTAACACATTTCCTTAGTTACTTTTTTTTCTTTAGCCTAAAGCTTGGAAATTTTCCCATAGATAATATTTTAGATGTCAGCAGCCTCTACTCATGTTTTTTTTTTTTTGTACTTAGATGTAGTTTGACATGATATAAACATATTAAAACATACACTACATATTATGACAGTGACTTTCAAGAATATGAAAATCAGTGTTTCCTTCATATCAGTGTTTCATTCATAACACACTATATAATTGTGATGGTTGTCAACATTTTCTTTTAGAAAGCTTAACATTTAACAAAATATGCACTATAAACTAACTTTTAAGCATCAACTTGACTTCTTAAAATGTAAAAAAAATTATGAATAAATATTCACATTGTTTTCTATGTGTTTGTCACGTTTGTGAGTGGTGAAAGAACGAGGACTCAAATGCAGAACTAAAATGAGTATTTATTAATTATAAAATCAAACAAAAAGGCAACAAAAACCACTCAAAAGGGGAAAACATTAACTAAAACAAATAAACAAAAAACTGGAACTGGACAGGACAGGAAACTAGACAGAAACGATATGTACGACAACGAACTGACACAGGACAACAGACATGAGACTATAAAGGATGAATAATGAACAGACAGGTGAACTGTATTTTTCAGTGGATAGGCATAATTAAACAGAAAGACAGCAGTGAATCACAAGCTTTAAGCATTTTCCGTTAAAATAATTCAACTGTTAATTAACAATTTTTTTTTAATGGTGTAATAGTGTTTCCAAACCCTGTTCCTAAAAGCACACCAACTGTACACATTTTCAACCTCTCCCTAATCCAGGGGTGTCCAAACTCGGTCCTGGAGGGCCAGTGTCCTGGAGAGTTTAGCTCCAACCCTAATCAAACACACCTGAACCAGCTAATTAGGCTTTACTACATAGAAACTTCCTGACAGGTGTGTTGAAGCAAGTTGGAGCTAAACTCTCCAGGACACCGGCCCTCTAGGTGCAAGTTTGGACACCCCTGCCCTAATCAAACACACCTGAATTAAATTATCAGAACATTAGAAGAGACTCTAAAAATATGTACTGTACTCCAGGAACAGGGTTGGGAAATATTGGTGTTTTAGATGAAAATAACCTGTTAAAAAGGAACATTGTTTTTTTTTTTTTTTATGTTTCAACATGCAAGTGCTCAGATTTGACATTCAGCAGACTTGTTAGTTTTGATTTACTGTCTGTAATTGTTTTATCAAGCCATGCATTTGACTACTGACTACCAATGCAAGTCTTAAAAAAATAATAATAAAATATAAATCTGCAGTAATCTTTTGGAAAACCACCCTTTTTTCCACCCACACACTCAGCTCTGGTCATCTTTAGATCGATACAAATAAAACCCTCATGGGAAAAAAAAACAGCAACAAAAAAAAAATCTATTTTACAGGTTACCTGAAGAGCCAGGAACGCCGCTGTCAAGCATTTATTTGTAAACAGTAATTTTGTCAGTTTCTCTCTATTTGTTTACTGTGAAAATGAGCCAAAACTGCCAGTGTTCATTTTATTCTTAGGAGAGGATTATACTCAAGAGAGATAATAGGTTTATCAGTTTCTCAAGCGCATTCTTGACCCAAAGGTTAGGTCTGAAGGCATCCAGCCAGCAGCAGAAATCAGTCCGAGATTCATCCTGTCAGAAAGAGAGACAGAAAGAGCGGACAAATAGGGAATAGATGGAGCAGAGACTGACAGGACAGGGCTGCTGTTGACTCCCTCGCGTCCAACCCATCCCCGAATTATTTGGTGTTGAAAGGCCCAGACAGGACGTCAGGAGAGCGGTGTCAGATAGAGAGGCGAAACAGACACTGAAAACATTGCTGAAACTGTGTGTTAATTACGTCTTCCATCACCCATCCTCTGAGCACAGAGATGGACCTCCAGGGGCAGTGGGAACAGGGAACAGATGGGGTTTTACAAAATAGGTGCTATTTTGTATGATCTATACCATGTATTAATAACTGCATAAAAAATATATTATGATGTTATTTTTGTATTTTATTTGAAATGTAGTGCCTTTTTATTGTCTTTTTTTGTGCATGCTGTAAATTGCATATATACAGTTGAAGTCAGAATTATTAACCCTACTGAATTGTTAGGCCCGCTGTAAATTTTTTTTCAAATTTCTGTTTAATGAAAAAGAAGTGTTATTTTAACACATTTCGAAACATAATAGTTTTAATAACTAATTTCTAATAACTTTTTTTTTTAATCTTTGCCATGATGACAGTACATAATATTTGACTAGATATTTTCCAAGATACTAGTATTCAGCTTAAAGTGACATTTAAAGGCTTAACTAGGTTAATTAGGCAATTTAGGGTAATTAGGCAAGTCATTGTATAATAATAAATTGTTCTGTAGACAATTGAAAAATAATGCTTAAGAAGCTAATAATGGTTTTATTTTCATTTTTCTGTTTTTTGTAAGAAAATTATTCTGTTCATCAAGGCGGCATTTATTAAATGTAAATAAATTGTTAAATTGTTAAACATTTATTCAAATTTTAAACAACTGCTTTCTTAATGTATGAAGTTTCAATTAAAAATTGTTGCTCCTGTAATTATTGCTTTTATTACTATTATCAATAATAATAATAATAATAATAATAATAATAATAATAATAATAATAATAATAATAATAATAATAATAATAATAATAATAATAATATTAATAATAATAATAATTAATATTAGAGTGATTTCTGAAGGATGATGTGACTCTGAAGACTGGAGTAATGAAGCTGAAAATCTTTAAAATCCCTTGAATAAATGATTAAATTAAATTATAAATTACTTTTGAACAGATATTTTAAAGTGCAATAATATTTCACAATTTAACAATTTGTATTGTATTTTTGATGAAATAAATGCAGCCTTGGTGTGCAGGATAAGCTTATTTCAAAACTTTTAAAAATTCTACTGACCTCAAACTTTTGACAGGTAGTGTAAATAAAGCCCTCATAGGAAAAAACACAATTGTATAGGTTTTCAGTGCATTAATTGCACGTATAAATATATACATACACATGTACATAAAGGGACAGTGCATGAATAGCAGCTGTGTTATTTTTATTTAAAAATTTTATTTGGAATTATTGTGCTCACCACATTAGTCATCACTGCATTAGGCACCAGTCAGTCTGTGCTTTTTTGCAGCCTTTTTAAACTTGCTTTTTCTTTCAGGGAGCGCTTTGCTTGCAAAGTTATGCAAAAGTCAACTCTGAGCTACAAAAAGCACGTAATGTCATTTGTGTGTGTGTTCTTTTTTTAATTAAGTGAATGGCGAGCTGAGCAGCAAAGCAAATTTTAGAGCGCTCATGCTAGATTGACAAGAAGACAAAATGCAAAACATTATTTTCTAAATAAAATAAGTAGTGCACTGGCCTGTGTGGTGTGCTTCGCATTTTTGAAACTTGAACAAAGTGTCATAACAATCTTGGTAATTCTACATCGAAATAAACATTTTCTTCACTTATTTGCCAGGCTGTCGCTCTTGGCATTCTGTATGTAATGTAACGCAGTATTTCCAATGACATCTCTAGTATAATGGTTGCATGCTGTGTTGCATTTCAAAATAGAAGAAAACATACTTGTGTATACTTTCATTTTAGTGAGATTTTAATAAACAAAATGTATCGCATGTTTTCACTAGTATCTTGGTAGTTTCTGTGAGTATAAAGTTAGGGAAAGTCTTTTACAGTCAGCGCTGCATTTATTTGAAATAAGAAATGCAGTAAACTTCTAATATCCATTTTAGTTCATTGAAAATAAATACACTCAATGGCCACTTTATTAGGTACACCTGTCCAACTGCTCGTCAATGCAGATTTCTAATTAGCCAATCACTTGGGAGCAACTTAATGCATTTAGGCATGTAGACATGGTCAAGACGATCTGCTGCAGGTCAAACCGAGCATCAGAATGGGGAAGAAAAGGGATTTAAGTGACTTTGAACGTGGCGTGGTTGTTAGTGCCAAACTGGCTGATCTGAGTATTGCATAAACTGCTGATCTACTGGCATTTTCATGCACAATCATCTCTAGAGTTCACAGAAAATGGTCCGAAAAAGAAAAAGCATCCAGTAAGCGGCAGTTCTGTTGGCGCAAATGCCTTGCTGATGCCAGAGGGAAGAGGAGAATGGCCAGACTGGTTCAAGCTGATAAAAAGCCAACAGCAACTCAAATAACCACTCGAGGTATGCAGAAGAGCATCTCTGAACACACAACACGTCGAACCTTGAGGCGTATGGGCTACAGGAGCGAAAGACCACACCGGGTGCCACTCCTGTCAGCTAAGAACAGGAAACTGAGGCTACAGTTTGCACAGGCTCACCAAAATTGGACAATAGAAGATTGGAAAAATGTTGCCTGGTCTGATGAGTCTCGATTTCTGCTGCAATATTTGGATAAGGTCAGAATTTGGCAGAATTTGGATATTTTCGTGGCACACTTTGGGCTCATTAGTACCAATTGAGCATTGTGTCAATGCCACTGCCTACCTGAGTATTGTTGCTGTCCATGCCTTTATTTCCACAGTGTACCCATTTTCTGATGGCTAGTTCCAGCAGGATAACGCACTGTGTCATAAAGCACGAATCATCTCAGACTGGTTTCTTGAACATGACATTAAGTTCACTGTACTCAAATGGCCTCCACAGTTACCAGATCCTCAATCCAATAGAGCACTTTTGGGATGTGGTGGAATGGAAAATTCATTTTATTTGATCTTTTGTTACATTAATCAACATACTACATTCTCGGTGGTCAAAATAATTAGAACAGCTGAATGATTCTATGATTTAATTCCATGCATATGATTGTTTTTATCAGCTTTTAACATTAATACTTTGTATTTCCCCTTTTTTTTGTATGTCATTCTGTCCTATGATAGAACATGATTGTGTGACATTGACAGTAAAACAGACCTAACTTGTTTTTTGTAAGCTGATTTTACACAATCCAGTTTCTAAACACTGAAAGCCATTTTTTGTCTTCTTTTTTAAATGTTTCAAATCAAAAATAAGCTAATTAACTTTCTCAAATGGAAAAGGCACCCGTTTGCAGACTCCTCCTCCTCTCCTTCAGCGATATTAAATATTAATCTCCTCCAATCTATTTTTTTTCTCAATCGATACGCTGTGTTAACACCAAGACCGGTTTCTCATCTCGGCTCAGGCTTTGGTGATTAATATGGCAGTTAGTGACATCATCTCTTACATTTACTGGTCAACGTGTCATTACTTTCTCATCAAGATCATGGTGTGTCGACCCCCGTGTAAATGATCGTGTCCATGCAACTTAATGGATCAGTAAATCTACATGGAATTGGCAAGCAGCAGTGATAAATATTGCTAATAGAGCACATTTGGGAATGTGAGATGGTTATGTACAAACAGTCATGTGAATTATTTTACGTCAAATGTGCCGGTTTCATAAAAAGTAGGTGTTATTTTTTTTCTTTTGGACGAATAAGTGGTGAGATTGTTGAGTGTTGGGTTTGTGTTCATACTCACAGAATGTTGTTTGTAGTAACTGCTGAAAGTGTGGAGTGAGTTGAGCAGCAAACAGCCATATGGTGATGTTTGCGTAAGTGTTAAAGTGTGAGTGCTAGTCGCTTTCTAAGGCACAAAGTCAAAACTGAATCCTTCTTCTACATATCCACAGGTTTTCCCAATGAGCCGGCTGCAGAAATTGCCCTGAAAACCGTGCAGGAGTGGATCGAAAAGCACCAAGATGAGGTAGGAGATGCTGGTGGCTCTAAACTCTTTTTGTTAACAGACTCCGTGTGCGCTCACATTTACACACATGCAAAAATAGTTGGAAATTGGTGCAAAAATGATGCCAAAATACTTCACAAATTCAAGGTAAGAGGCAGTAAATGCATCTAAACAAGGAAAAATGTATTATTGCTGTCACAAATTAAGCGGTTTATGCGAAAATGACTGAAGGGTGTAAATTTGTTGAGCAAGTTGAGTTTTTGGGCGCACATGTTGGATAACTTTATTTATTTTGAATTTTGGAAGCAAAATTCTCCTCTGAGAGTGATTATAGCGCCTCCCAATGGTGAATGCGGTTATACTTATGGCAGGTATTATTTGGTACTTTGGTCATTTATTTCACTAATTTGGCAACAGTCAAATGTCATCAGGGAAACGGTTTGAATTTCCGCTTAGTAAAAAGAAAGCATGAGTGTTTCATTTGGGATGACACTACATACATATACTATGCTGTTGAGAGTGTAAGTGCATAAGTACATAGTGCATAAATGCATAGTGTGCCATTTGGGACGCAGCTTATGTATGTGGGACTCTTATTTTGAAAATGAGAAATGATTTAAGGAAGAATAAAAAAGCAGTTTTGTGGAGTAGGCACCTATGCATGATCACAGAATGTTAATAGCTCATTAGAATGCAGAATATAGGATATACAGATTATAAATACATTCACTGTCACCTTGAAGAGGCATAAGGTCTGTTTAAATGTATCTTTTGTTAGTTTAACGTGTATATTGTGAAATTTGCCATATCAGAGAACAATTTAATATACTCCTTTATCAGTGCATTCTATGTAACCTTTAAAAGACTACACAGATACATTTAACTAAGCATTTGTACGAAGGTAAAATTAAATCTGCCTGCAAATCAGTAATAGGGACGTTGTCACATTCTCACTCTCCACAAACACATAAATCTCGTGAATTATCAAAATACACTGATTTATTACCAAGACATCCACTACAGGCACTGGAACACATACAGTACACGCAGGAGTGATATAAAGGGTGTGGACAATTCAAAACCAGACAAGGGACTAAACAAACTCAGGGGTATAAATACAAGGGACATGATTGAACTTATAACCAACATGGGAGAAACACAGGTGAAACTCATGAACATTAACAAACGGCAGGAAAATTGAACAAAGGAATCACATGATGCAAACATAAAGCAAATGGAGCACATGGCGGAGTCACATGACATAAACACAAGACACCAGACTGTGACAGGCATATATTTGTTTATTATTATTATTATTATTTTAAATACTTGTTTGTCATATTTGTCTTAGTTATTTATTTATTTTTTTGGCCTGGTCATTTTGTCACAGTTACTTTGCATTCAAAACTAGTAGGCTTATATTTGTTTGTGAATTCATGGGATCAAATCGAACACATACAATTAGGGAAAAAAAACATGGATTCCTATTTCCATGACTGGATTTGACCTATGACATATTGTAGATAAACAGTAAACGTGAGCATACCTATGAAGGGCAACATTTGGTTTAGATTTTTATAAGAAATGTCCATGAAGAAAAGGAAGTGCTGAAGCCGGGTTCCACAGTCCATTTCACTGATGGAAAATCAATTAAAGCTCACAGCTCTTCCAGGAGGAAAATGTGAACTGGCAACAGCTCTCTTCAATTGTCATGTTTGTCTGTCTCTGTCTGATTGTTCCTCTCTCATGTCACCTCTGGCTATTTAGTCACAACTATAGGAATAGAGATAATGCTAGGATGCACAACTTTGCGATTTGAGCCTTTTCAGCAATACATTAATGACCTGTCTTATCTTATATCTCGATCTAAACAAATAAAGGCTACAAATTGGTTGTGAAAACTCTTGATCATCCGCATAGCTAGTTAGCTTCACACACACTGAATTAGAAAGCATTTCAGCTTGACTAACATCCTTACATGGTCTGTTGGCTTTTGAAATGAGTTTGTGCTGCAAACGTCTATTCGGTGCAGGAAGATTGGGAATAAGTGTGAATGAATGAATTCTGTAAATCAATTAAGTCATTACGATGCTGTAGGAATGACGCCGCTTGAATGTGTAGCGATGCTGACAGGTGGATGTGCTAATTATGTGTTTGACTTGACGGCTTTATTTGTGATTACTTATGTCATTGTGTATTCATAAAGCTTGGTTAAATGGAATTGACTATACAAAGCCCATTACATGATTTGTTCTGACAGTCATAGAAGTGGATAAATGAAATCCTCCTTAACTTCACATTAACTGAAGTGCAGCTGCTGACCTACCAGCTAATCATCCCGGTGTTACAACAAGCGAGATCAATAATTCAATCTAGAAGCAATCATAAACTGTGATGTTGCTTGTGCTATTGATGTACTTGGCTTTGATTATAACAAGCATTTTTTTTTTCCTTTGAAATTTTTGATATATGTAACATGCAGTAGGACAGGGCTCAAAATTGTGACCATTTTGATCGCATATACGCCAGAAATGTTGACCTCAAAATATATTTTCACTTCAATACGCTCACCGGATGCGTAGATTTATGAGACATTCAGGCAGAATACATGCTTAGCACTTAAAAACGTGAAACGCAGTACTCAGCAATAGGTTAAAACCTGGGCTTTTTGGAACCTAATTAGAATAAAAAAATGAAGTAGTATGTTTTGATATGATGTACTTTTAGAGAAAAATAATGTTCATATATGTGGACTCGTGGTCCGAATTTACATAAAACACTTTTTAAATGCATATATATATATATATATATATATATATATATATATATATATATATATATATATATATATATATATATATATATATATATATATATATATATATATATATATATATATATATATATATATATATAGCATAGATTTTTTTTTTAACTTGCTTTGACTATCAGAGTAAAAACATTTTTTCCCATTTTGGACAGGTAAAGATAGGGTTGGGGACATTTCATATGCTACAAAACAGTTGCAGGATGACACGTATATCTGTAACAAAATATAAAACATTCTAAGTATTTTAAATAGCCACTTAAGAGCTGAAATGTGCTGTCCATGTATGTGGACACTCAAGCCCTAGGAGCTTAAAGGAAACTTTAAATGTTGCTTAGACCTCTGCTCTCTGAATCTCAGGTTTGCAGTCATGTAACGCTGACACTGACTTTGTTGATATACTGCCGTAATCCTTTCACTGACCCCATTAAAACACTACAGTTAAGAATTTGGCTTGTAAGCAGTATTTTCCTATTATCTTAATCCAAGTAAGCTCATATTGAGAATAAACAGAATTAAATGAAGACTTCAGTCTGCATGTGAATGTACCCGCTACTGTATAATCCTAGAACTTCACACATTTAAAAAAAGCGAAAGACCAGGAGAAACTAGATGTAACTTCAAGTTAATTACTGAGACATGCTGGTGGTGCTGCAATCACTATATATATATAGATGTATATTAAGGGCAGTGCTTAGAGGATGAGGGTGGCTTAACAAATGATATATTGCGGCTGAAGTTGGTCAACTTTCAATCACAGGCATTAAACAATCAGATTACTTTATGCAAATATACTAGGGCAGACTCTAGCCAGTCACATTGTTGCAACACCAGAGAATAGAGGTTTGACACGAATAGAGGTAAGCTTATCACACCTGGTAGTCACCCGGTGCTTATGATCAATCTTTATATACGAATTTTGAACGACAGGCAGAAAACCTGAAAGGTGGAGGAGGCGGTTGAAGAATATGGTGTGTATAGTGGTATGTGATTGGCTGTCATCACTATGACAGTCATGTCACCGCAAGGCTTCAGAAAAACCCTCCGTCACACATTAACACAATTGTAACAGGCAAAAAATCATATATGTTTTAAAACAAAATCACACAAGTGTTAACAGTGACTCAATCAAATATAACCATTACGTATCATAAACATACATTTACTATCTAAAATACAATGTAATTAATCTACAATGTAATCCACTATAAAATGCAATGTAATTACTTCAGATGTTCAGGTGATGTTATGTTAGTATGTAGGAACAAACATTTAAGGGATTCTTACATTTTTAATCCCACAGAAGGAACCATAGCTTTTTCTTATAGCTCAAACATAGGATGGATAACAGTGATGTGAACATCTTTATTCATAAGTCAAGATGTGCTCTGAACCTTGTAAATAAGAATATGAACTGAAAAGTTCTGCAAGCGACCTGTTGCCATGTATTTACACAGAAAAAACAAACAAATAAAACTTTGCAGCTCTCGTTCCTCCAGGCTTCTGAGAATAGATTGCATAACAGATTTCTCAGCCGCTTTTATTGAATGGCTTTTACCTGCAGGAGCAGAGGGCAGTTTAATTTATTGTGATTGTTAGGCCAAAGCAAAGGCCGCAGGTTGATTGTGAACTGAGGGGAAGTGAGGATTAATTACAGAGTATTTAGCCAGAGAGGACAAAACCACAGCAAGAGCCGTAAGAGGGATTTATTGTTCTGTTCTAATAGTGTGTCTTCACCCGAAGTGTTACCTGATCCTTTTTACTCACTTCTAACATTGCTTCTGGCTCCTATTTGTTTTATTTGATCTGTTTTAGGCATTTTAAAATAAAAAGAAATGGGTTCATATATTGTAATTTGAATTGATGGCACCTGCTGACTTTTTTTTTATTCACCGAGCATTTCTTTCTTTCTTTTCTTTCTTTCTTTCTTTCTTTCTTTCTTTCTTTCTTTCTTTCTTTCTTTCTTTCTTTCTTTCTTTCTTTCTTTCTTTCTTTCTTTCTTTCTTTCTTTCTTTCTTTCGAATAGTATAACGGTAATTGTGCACGAACACTTATTAAACAAACCCAATATTATTTTTTCAAATCATAATTCTGTGCTGCCTGCATTTCACTGAAGGAATTACTTGAATCAAGTAACAATCAGTGCACCCAAATAATTTGTACTGAAACCAATTTACACAGCATAATTCTCCCATCACTTCACATTTTCTACACATTCTTTTGATACCCAGTTTATTTGGACAATTTATCCAGCCCTGGGTATCAGACGATGATGAAATGATAAAGTTCCAATGCTTTTTTATCAGCTTAGTCTCTATTCAGAGGTCACCACAGTGGAATGAACTGCCAACTATTCTGGCATATGTTTTACGCAGCAGATGCCCTTCCAGCCACAAACCAGTATATGAAACACCCATACACACTCATTCACACACACGGCCAATTTAGTTCATTTCCTCCATTTCACCTACAGTATACTGCATGTCTGGACTGTGAGCCAGCATTTGGAGAAAACCTACATGAACATGGGAAGAGCTTGCAAACTTCACAAAGAATTGCCTCCTGGCCCAGCCAGGACTTGAACCAACATTCTTCTTGCTGTGAGGCAACAGTGCTAACCACTGAGCCATCATGCCACCTTGTTGTTTTTTTCATGGAGGCTTTTTTTAGCATGTTTTCTTGCAGTATATACTTTCTGTTTTGTAAAAAATAAGAAATCCTCTAATGTAATTAACAAATGTATTATGGAAATAGAAGGAGAAAATGGTATTCTTGTTGTGTGTAATGAATAATTTTAATTATTATTCATTGAGAGAATAAGCAACAGTTAAAGCTGATTGCTGACAAAAATTGGAAAAGTCACATACATATTAGAAAAGTGTGACATTAGAGTAACCATTTGTCTTGAAAACTTCAGGTCACGTATTGCATAGATTTTCATATATATATATATATATATATATATATATATTATATATATATATATATATATATATATATATATATATATATATATATATATATATATATATATATATATATATATATATATATGTATATATATATATATATATATGTATATATATATATATATATGTATATAAGGGATACAACAGTTCTCTGTAAAAAAAATAATATCGTCCCATTGTCCTCTGACGGTTCGGTGGGCCCTGTGATCCGGGGTTCAGAAAATGCATTAATAATATTGGTTTGGTGATAAAAACAACTGCAACAAAGCAAAAAAGTTCTGCCTTTTACGCTTCTGATTAATTTTCAGAATAAATATGTATATTGTTTTATAATTTTTCCAGTTTTTATTTATTTATTTATTTATTTTTTATCTGTAGCCATTTTTTTTCTAAACATAACACATACTGTACCTTACCGAAACTGTGACCCTAAAACCGTGATAAATACAGAACCGTGAGTAGACTGAACCCTTGCACCCCTAATATATACATAAATTATTTACATATTATTTCTATATATGAATACATGCATATTTATATACATTTTACACATTATACAAATTTATACATGCACATTGCCTCAAACTTTAACTTTCAGAAAGAAAATAAAATGTAACATGAGCATCTCCAGAAATTCAATTCTATTCTATTTTATTCTATTCTATTCTATTCTATTCTATTCTATTCTATTCTATTCTATTCTATTCTATTCTTTGGATTCCAATTTCTGAGTGGCATCCTCAGAATTCACAGCTGAAATCTGATGGATGAAGAATAATCTGCAGGGCTGATAGCATCCCTGTCTATAACAGTGAGAATGCCATTACAGGCTTGGCATGCGAGAAGCGCATTAGTCGGTGGAGAGCATCCCGGGACATAAGTGCATGTATGCACTACACCGTTAACTTCACAATAAGTGCATTAGACCTGGCTTGTAAATTAGGGCCTGGGCTCTTAGCCACCTTAAGATGCCTCTACTTATATGTGTAATATATCATGATACAGCAGTGCCGCAGCATCTCGTACTCCGACAATTGTGATTGATGACTGAAGGTTAACCTTCGCAGGCCAGGGTGTGTGTTCACTATACCGCATTGGGGAAGAGTGATGGAGATAGGGTTTTCTGATGGAAGCTGGGCTGCAGCGAGGAAGGTGGTTGGGGATTTTTTTTTTTTCTTGCAGAAATACAGTAAAAGACAGTGTGTTTTTAAGAATGTAAGAAAGCAACTATTTCTATTTTTAACTTGGTATTATCAATGTAAATGCAATTGTCTTATTATTTATGCGAGGCAAGTAAAACATTGGATAGTACAATAATTGTATTATTATTATTATTATTATTATTATTATCGTTGTTGTTATTATTATTATTATTATTATTATTATTATTATTATTATTATTATTATTATTATTATTATTGCTTTTATCATTTATTATTAATTGTCATTCATTCATTCATTCATTTTCTTTCAGCATAGTCCCTTGATTCATCGGGGGTCACCTCAGCGGTATGAACAGCTAACTTATCCAGCATATGATTTATACATAGGATGCCCTTCCAGCTGCAACCCAGTACTGGAAAACCAAAACTGGAAAAGTAGTGGTTGGCGACAGTGCCAACCACTGAGCCACCGTGCCACCATTATTAGTAGTATTATTATTATTAATAATAATAATATTATTATTATTACCAAGCAAATGTGACGGTAAAGTTTTTTACATTGCTAGAAAACAATTGTGTCAATAAAAGTTGATTTTTGACCAAACCAAACAGAAATTACCAGTGAAAACCAACATTTTTTTGGTCTCCTGCACACTAGGTGGCACTATGCTGTTACTGTTCTAGTAACTTTAAGACATAGTTTTCATAGCAAATAAAAATATTTAATTGAATACACTAAAGCATTTAGAAATATTGTATTTTAAAAAGTTTTACAAACATCTTCATCAAATAAAGTTGAGTTAGAAACACAATAATTATTGTTGGATATTTTGATAATTGAATTTGTGGTTCTATGGTAAAAGGAGAAGAACATACTCATCACAAGCTATTCCATGGCTTGCTTGTTTGTTGATGGATTTGATTGATTCATAGATTTCATAGATAGATTTTCACTAGCCTATTTAGATTCAAAGTGTTTCATATATTTTTAAGTCTGTATGAACCGTAAGTTGCTGAGACTTTATTTCAATATGTTGATTACTTTTCCAACTGAATCGGAATATTGAGTAGGGGGTGGGGCTTTTTTTCACATAATTCTCTATAGTATAGCAAACTAACGCTAAAAGGGACATGTTAATGGTATGGATATACAGTTGGAAGCCCTAAAGTTGATCTCAACAGAAGGACCGTCACTCCAAACGCAGAAGGAAATGCTCAGACTTTAAAGATTGGCAAAACTTTTTTGGTAAAACTTTAGTTTAGGTCACATTTTATGCTATTAACCACTGGCTTATTACCTGCCTATTATTAAGATATTTGCTGTTCATTAGTAGTTATAAAATATGATAGTATTCTGCATACATAATCCTACTCTAAACCTAGACCCAACTATTATTAATAAACCATTAATAACCAGTTAATTAGTAGTCTATTAAGCTAGTAGTGTTAGTTAATGGTTTTAATACCGTGAATTGTGACCTAAACTAAAGTGTTACCCTTTTTTTTGTCAGTGATTAATGTAATGTAAAGTGGGACACTGACAACGGAGTGTCGATCCAAATGCAGGTTTTATTAACAGGAATGATCAGGCAAGCAATGGTCAACACAGGGGCATTCAGATATACACAGAGAATCCAAAGTCGTAATAAAATAACAGGCGAGTGGTCAGTACAGGCAGACAGCAGGCAACGTAAACCAACAAAACAAGGCGAGGGTTAAAAACAGGGCAAAGAAAACGCATCGTAATGTTCACTATTTAGTGTAACAAAACTCAGCAATGACTTTCTCAATTGAGCCTATGTGTGTGTAATCAGTACTTGAGCAGCATCGGCTGTGTGAGTGTAATCAATGGAGACTTGTAGCAGGTGTGTGTGTGTGGTGCATGACAGGACTTGTAGTTCAAATTGAGACAGGATTGTAGTCTGTAAATGTGAATGTTCTCCAGCGATCTATAAAGATTAGATCGCTGATGATCGTGACAGTTAACTTCCAGTATTTATTCAGTTTTAAACGTAACAATGTAAGTTAGCAAAATAAACATTGTAAACTTTTGTTTCAGACAGACTTTAACGCACTATTAAAACATCCCTTTCATAACGTTTTAAATAAGAGTGATAGATTGCTGAGTTTTTGACACTGATTCATGTTTGCAGCAGCTTTATACCTTTATATTTTTAAAAAGGGTCTTGTTGAAGACCCTACCCACGCAAGATGGTGTTATAAAGCCACAAGGAACCATACACAAGC
The DNA here is from genome assembly GCF_903798145.1 of Danio aesculapii. NCBI lineage: Eukaryota > Metazoa > Chordata > Actinopteri > Cypriniformes > Danionidae > Danio > Danio aesculapii. Next base: position 19,117,693 of record NC_079447.1, on the reverse strand, counting down.
ACCTCACCCCTCCAGTGTGGACTATGGTGGTTCAGGTTTCAGGGTCACCAGAGGTTCTTCTTTTATTTTGACAAAGATTAGCTTTGTGTTTGTCCCCTGGTCCAGCTCATCATGACCCTGCTAGATATATATAGCTTCACGGAAAACATTTGTGCCCTGTGTGAAATCATTCTGAAAGCCAAGCAGTGAGTGTTTTTAACTCTCTCTCTCTGTTGTGGTGAAGTTGAGTAGAAGTGGATGTGCACATGTCTACAGCACTGCATGTTCTAGCTCTGTCATGATCTCTTACATCTGAGGGCATCAAAGAAGGAAGTCACACTTTCATCTGCTCTTATACATCCAGACAACGCTGCACCCTCCTTCTCGGATGTATTTCACATCACTATGACATCAGTATGATTTCTGTATGACAGGCTATGGCAGCCGTAGACTTTCGTGCCCTAACCAACATGATGAATCAATTACAGTGTATGCCCTCTTTTCAGAGATTTAATAAACTGTATAGTTCTATTTCAGTGCTTCTTAAAAGCACAGATCTCTAAACCAAACTGGGTCACGTTCCAGCAAATGTTTGGTCATGGCATGTTTTAATATTATGCACAGTTATTTCTTAGTAAGGTTAAGGGAAATGGGGAAGAGTGAATGCACTCTTTTCTGGCTATTCTTAACAGGTCGTGATGCTGCTGTCGTTTGGGCATCATATTAAGTGGTATTTTTATTCCTGTCCAAATAGATATGGTTATGGAGTTTTTGGTTTACCAATTCAGATAGATCAATGTCAGATGGACTGGTGTCTGCTGCAGTAGTGACTGGTTTAAGTTGTTTGGAAAGAGTATTCCTGGTAAAAGCTCAATATTCACATCTGAAGTAATCTGTGCATTACTTTTAACTCTTGAACAAATCTAAAATAAACGTCAACCTTATTTATTTATAATTTTTTTTCCATTTGATTATATGTCTTGCTTAAAGCATACATGAAAACTGATCATTCTATGATCAGCATAATAGGGTATATGCAAAAGCAGGCAGAAGGACTTATAATTTGTCAGTAACCTTATGTATACAAAAACTGTATACAAAATAGGCGTGTTTAAGGTTTGTTTTTTTTAAAAATCAACAATCTTCACTGCCTAAATGATAAACACTATAAAGTGGGTCTCAGAATGTACAAGAAGCACTGCACTAAATTACAATTTCCCCCGCCATGTCTTTAAATTATTTACATTTATTTTACTCCAGTATTTCCAATGGCGTTTCTGCACTTGCCTGCTGATCCTGCAGGCGCATGCGAGTAAAAGGCTTTTCCTCTCAGTTTATGCTTCCACAACTAAATGAATGCTGAAGTCTATTTAACTGATTATACTTTAATCACATTACAGCATCGATGCTGTACATTACAATGTACATGTGAACACTATGATGTTTCTCTACTTCACATATTATAATAATACGTTTTAAATACTTCAGCTCATTTATGAACATGACTTCTGCAGGATTTCTAAAGGTGGTAATGAAGACAGCGACTCGCATAATTCCACACTCTGTCATGGAGTGATCAGACTATGCTTTTGTTAGTTGTGAATACACGCCCTCTAGCAGTGAAAGTGTGTAATTGTCCCTTTAACCCAGCGGTTGGGTTTGTCCATATTTATTTTTTACTCAGATTTGGGATTAAATAACAGAATTTAGGATATATAGATTTATTGATTGATTGGTTGATGTATTGATTGATTGATTTATTGATTGGTCAAATGATTTGATTTCTTTCTTTCTTTCTTTCTTTCTTTCTTCTAATTTCTTTTAATCTCTACATTAAACCTTTTCTATGTCACATTTTAAATTTACCTCACAAATAGTGCAGGGTGACCAGAAGAACAACTGTAACAACATCCCATTTAAGATGGAGCAGAAAGCTCTGTGTGATTGCAGGGGCCTTTTTCAGTGCCTAGAAAACTCTGCTTCAATCACGGCCACTGATTGTCCAAATGCCACAAATGTGCTTCTCCTCTCCGCTGCATCAAGCAGCTCGAGTCATCTGTTTGCTTTATTTCCCATTTTCACATCTAATTCGATGTAATTCAGACCTACACTGCTTTAATCTGCCGGTGAAAAATGCAGCGTGACACTTTATTTGGCCGCCGTCACCAAATTTGTAACCAGCAGACGGTTTAATATAACGTCTCGGACCCTGGACCAGACGGGCGACATCACCCACGCGCCTCTGACACATGAAACAGATTGTGGAGATTCCCTCCTAATAAAACCTTGACTGAAGCAGGAACCCATGCCGTGCTTAAAGAAACCAATCGTTACTAAGCGACACGATGTCACTGCACTTTTAAGGCTTTTAAGGGCTGTGGCTGTTTTTTTTTTTCTTACATTTTATTTCATTTTATAAACATGGTAGTTTATTTCGTGCCATCTGTCATTTAAGAGATGCAGATAATAAATGCAATCCTCTAGCGGAGCTCAGAAAATCGAGATTGAATGGATAATAGAAACAAATGCCTGTCGTGATGGTGTGATTTGCTATATCCGAATGGTAAATATCATTTTAAGTTGAGCAGGGACTGTGGCAGGTGAGAGTGTAATATGACATCCGTTGTCATTTTGGCAGGGATGATATATTGAGATCGTGAACCAGGGATAGGGAAGAATGGCTTTCCGTCTTGACTATTGCAAAGTAACAGCCACATATATGTGTATATGACTTATAGCCATCATGAGACTCAGGTTCAAGTGCAGGTCTTGTATCTTTCCACAGATGTTTCCTTTTATCTATCATCAAAGTAATTTTGGTGATTACTATTCAAATAATTATTTAAGTGTTGCATTTTAGGTATCAGATTTTTTTAATTGTTGATATTTTTTTCTTTCACTCCAATAATCTATGATTCCACACTCTTAAAACAGATGTGCTAAAAACAACACAGCCGGTGTTATTTCTTAACATACCTGTGTGTCTAGTTAAGGACAGCACATTTTGTGTTGTGTTATTCTCCTTAACACAGACAGCGTGGTAAATTATTTAACATATTAATGTGTCATAAATCACACAAGTTAATTAGTAAATCACGTCTTGAGAGCACAGCCATTTAAGATATATTTACAAGAGCATTTGTTTTATAAAATAAATGTCATTTTACATGGGCAGCATGGTGGCGCAGTGAGTAGAACGATCGTCTCACAGCAAGAAGGTTACTGGTTTGAGCCCCTGTTGGGTCAGTTTACAACTGCAAGAATGTATGATTTTTCCCGGTGTTTGGTTCCGGCTGGAAGGGCATCCGCTGCGTAAAACATATGCTGGATAAGTTGGGGGTTCATTCCACTGTGGCGACTCCTTATAAATAAAGCCGAAAATAAAATGCATGAATAAATGTCATTTTACACACACATGTCTATGTTACTAAGAGGGGGCTATACTGGCCAAGGGGACCAGGGTTTCTGCTTATTTTAAAGAAACTAAAATCACATACTAAAATCTATTTTAAGGTTTTTTCATAACTGAAAATAAGTCTTTAAAAAAATTAAAACACATGCCAAGTAGGGACACACACACACAGACACACACTATTAAAGTGGTAGTTTTAAGACACAAAACAACATTCTGCAGAATGTTGGAAAGCAGCATCCGTTGACATGTATAGTATATTTTGTCCCTACTATGGATGTCAATAGCAGAAGGTTTTCAACATTCTGCAGAATACAGTGGTCCCTCGATATTCGCAGGAGTTACATTCTAAAAATAACCCACAATAGGCGAAATCCATGAAGCAGTCCACTTTATTTTTTTATAATTATTATAGATGTTTTAAGGCTGTAAAACCCCTCACTACACACTTTATACACTTTTCTCAGACAGGCATTAACAGTTTCACACTTTTCTCTCTTGTTTAAACACCCTTAAAGTTCAAACCTTTGTAGAGAAATGAGTCCAGTATTACAGAATGAAACAGAATATCAAAATTGATCCTCATTTATTTTTTCCGTAATGGTGCCCTACAGCCGCGTAACTTCTACCTTACTTTAGTATGTCCAGAAATTCAACATTTTGTGCGATGGTTAGATCTTCCTCTGCCTTTTGGGTGCTACCGCAGGTGCCTTTGACGGTACAGAACATTTCGTCAACATTGTGGGGAGAAAACTTGCAAACATGCAATACAGCTATTCAGAGTCACACTCCTAGCGATCAAAGATTTATGTAAGTTTGACGAGCTGAACGCATTGTGTACTGTACAGGAGACACGGCATGGAGGAGATTGATTGACAATTGTCTACAGCCAGTCAGGACGCAGAACACAATGCGCTTTTAAAAAAAGCTTGACAAATTACATGAAAAAAAATCAGCAAAAAGTGAACCGCGTTGCAGCAAGGGACCACTGTAGATTGCTTTGTGTTTAACAGAAGAAAGAAAATCATGAAAGTTTGTAACAACTTGAGTAAATTCTAAGAGTAAACTCCAGCCTCCGGCGCCTAGACTGCAGCTCTGCACAAGACGTTTGGTCATAGGAGAAATGGTCGTGCCCAACTGAGCCTGGTTTCTCTCGAGGTTTTTTTTAATCCTTCACTTTCGCCAATTGGTGATGTTTTTTTCCTCGCTGCTGTTGCAACTGGCTTGCATGGTTTGGGACTTGTGGAGCTGCGCATCGATGGATTTTCTCTTGAGTGTTTGACCTCTCAGCAGTGAATATTAAACCACACTGAACTGAGCTAAACTGAACTTCAACTCTGAAAACTGGGCTGACACTGTTTCAATTTCAACTATAATCTTCCATGTGAAGCTGCTTTGACACAATCTACTACTATTGTAAATACGCTATAGAAATAAAGATGAATTGAATTCAATCGAACTATGCCTTAACGGGTTATTTAATGTGCTACATATACAGTAAAACCCCTGTACCAGAAGTGATGCAAACTATTTTACAAAAAAATCTAAGTTTGTTGCATGTAACCTGCATTCAACTCACAATTTTGAGAAGTCTGAAAATCTGCATTTTCTGAGAATTGTCCAACTGCCTCCATGTTGAGTGTTCTGAATTAAGCTGTATTGAGTTTCTGTTTTAGGTGAGGTATAACAGCTCAGCAGGTTTTAGATCTAAAGTGTTTTAAACTTGAAATTGAGCTGCTCTTTCACTTGGAACGGTTCGTCCGTCTTTCATAGCTGTAGGTGGACACTGGAGACCAGGCGGGTGACCACACCTGCTTTAGCTGTGGTAAAGACAGAGAGAAAGACATGGAAATGTCAGATGTTTCTCCTCAAGGTGCTCACTGAACTGAGACGCTGGCATCTCTTTTTTATCTCACGCTGGAGTCACACCTGCCATCACTATTCTGAAAAACATGGTGCTCAGAAACTAACCTATAACTCCACTACTGCATTCAGAGTGGCTGCAGGCCTCTTTTAGAAGATGTCTGCCATTGTTTTTCAACTCTACCACAGAGAGGGTCAAGAACAAATTGAAGACTTGGGTTATTGTATGTATACACACATTTACACACATTAGCATGATGGAGTAGCCAGCAGTCCGAGTTGGAGTGACTCCAGGGTAGCGCCACCAGAGACCTCTTTAAGCACTGCTCACTTTTTCTCTGTGTGTCCAATCAGAACTCACAGTGCTGAGGGCGCACTTTTATTTTCCCTTGCACTGACATGGAACTATCCATCTCAATAGAAGAGGTCATAACCTGTTTATCTAACACAGCCCTCTATTACTTATTCACTGTCCCAAAAGGAAGCAGCTGGGGCTTTCGGAAAACGTGTGTTAGCTCGGGGTTTAGAGACGCTCTGTGTCAGGCAGTAGCATTTAGTTGTACTGTTTATACCATATCAGATGTGTTTGCACAGGTGTCAGTGGAGAGGTTTGCTAGCGTTCAAAAGCCAGAGGTCAGTGAGATTTTGCTTTTGAAATCTGCTGTATTATATATACTGTTTTTCAAAACGTAAAGTAAGGGGCTGATCACACCGAACAAGCTTTTTGTATTGAGTGGCGCCTTTTTTGAATGATTTACTAACAGCCGTGAATGTTTTGCATGTTGCCTGGGCACCTCATGTTTAAACCGCCTGCTGTGCATCACATTTTGGAAAAATGTAAAAAAAAGTCAACTCTGAGTGTAAAAAAGTGTGTTACGTCTTTTTCATTCTCCAATCAAATGTAACGAGAGTTTCCGTTGAGGTGACAGCAGTGTTTGTGTTGTCAAAACAACTATGGAGACATTTGAAGATAGAGAGACTTGTGGTTACTGTTTTGAGTTATCCAGAGCTGTTTGACTTCACAAATCTTGAATATGACAATAAATATTAAAATTATACCAACATCAACAGCAACACTCACGCACAATAGGCAGCTGATTCAATTGTTGCCTAGCAACATAAAAGGCACACTGCACTTATTTTTTTTTGTCAACAAAAAGGCATTGCGGTGTGCGTTTTTGGAACGTAAAAGCGTGTTCTGTGTGATGTGCCCTTTAAGGCATTTCAGAAAATGTACATTTGTAATGCCATAATCTTTATACAGCCATCTTCTGAGGGAGTATTTTTTGGTGTATCTCAGAATGTGTCTAACTACAGTACACTCTCAAAAATAAAGGTATGCGAGTTGTTACTGGGGCGGTACATTTTGAAAAGGTATAGATTTCTGCCTAAAGGGTCTATATTGGTAACACTTTTTTTTATTCATTTTCCTTCGGCTTAGTCTCTGATTTATCAGAGGTCACCACAGCATAATGAACCACCAACTATTCCAGCATATGTTTTACGCAGCAGATGCCCTTCCAACCCAGTACTGGGAAACGTCCATACACTCTTACATTCACACATGCACAGTAAATTTTGTTCACCTACCGTAATTCACCTATACTGCATGTCTTTGGACTGTGGGGGAAACCTAAAGTGGCTATGTATGGTGTCTCCGTCTGGTCCGCATACTTTAGAAACTCCAAACACCGACCACACGTAATACAAAACCGCGTTAAGCTGCTCATGTGTTTGCAACAAAACTGGCAAAACAACTCTCGACTGCAGTCCATGTTCGGTTACCATAAACTTTATTTACTCCATGTACTCCACAACACGAATTTACCGCACTCACCACCAATGACAACAATCCTTTTCCCCGCTTCACTTCCGGTGTGTGGTACATTCCCTTTGTGTAAATAATCTGTCTTTGTACATTTGTTTCGGGACTGGTAAAAGGGTTTTGCGTCTTGTTAATTTTTTTTTCTAAAATGTACATTTGTTTCGTCCTTGGTAAAATTGGCTTTCCTATGTAATTGTGTCTTATGATAGGTAAAAATGTTTTCCAAAAGCTTTGTAAAAGTGTTTCAGACTTTGAAATGTTGTTTTGCACCAACTGATCCAGCCGAGACTTGAACCAGTGACCTTCTTGCTGTGAGGCGTCAGTGCTAACCACTAAGCCACTGTGCTGCCCCCTTTAATTTTTGTATTTATTTATTTTTGAACTCTCCTAGAAATAGACAGTTGAGCTTTACCATTTTAAAATCCATTTAGCCGATATCTGGGTCTGGCGGGAACACTTTTAGCTTAGCTTAGCATAGATCATTTAATCAGAATAGACCATTAGCATCTCGCTAAAAAAAGTGAACAAATATTTTTGATCTTTTTTCTTTTTAAAACTTGACTCTTCTGTAGATACATTATGTACTAAGGCTGATGAAAAATGAGTTGCTGATTTCAAGGCTGATATGGCTAGGAACTATGCTATACATACAATCTGGTTGAATGATCTATGCTAAGCTAAGCTAAATGTAGTCCCGCCAACAGTTTAATTTTAGGGTAAAAGTTATAGAGTAAAATTTCAAGGTAATTTTAGTTGTAAAATGTACTTATTTTCAAGAAAGTGGAGTGTTTCTTTAAAAGTACATATTAGTACATAAAAATTTCAAGAAGTAAACTTTTTTATGTACTAAAACGGAACCTTTAAATACCACTGTGTATCTTTTGAAAAGGTATCGCCCCAGTGACGGCTCTCATACCTTTGTTTTTGCGAGTGTAAGACTGATGCTAATTGGATTACATATTTAGAATAGGCATAAAGATAGTGATGATTGAATTCATTTGTTTAGATGTGTTGATTGTTTTGTGCTACACTACAAGATTATGGCAGAGTCACATTCGCACTGTCTCTTTGTTGACAAATTAATTGTCCTTCTGTCTCTATAATGCAGCCTTACTTGACACAAAAACATTGCAATTACATTTCCTTTTTCTTTTCTTTAACGCACGTGTTTCATAATGATATTATGAAATCTGCAAATGTGTGACCTTTTTTTTTCTCACTCGTTGATAACAGCGCTAAATGAAAGAAATAATGTGAGAACTGTAGCATAAACAGGATTATAATTAATCACGGGATCATTTGAGAGATATACATAGCCCAAGGTACAGCCAATTGCTTTCACAGTGTCAATATGCCTTCCATGATATGCTTGCGTGACAATCAATTTCGATGACGCCTCTGAACTCATGAAGATAAAAGTTTATTTAAAAAGACCAATTTGACTGTTCTTTTCTATGCCTGAATAAAGTTTAGTCTAATATGAGAGAGAAATCTGCTCAAGTAATGCTTTGTTTTAGAGTAAATATAATTTAATTAGCTTGACTAGTTGCTTTTAAATGTAATGTTTTTTGTTGTTTTTTTCAGTGTATAAAGGTATAGTTTTTCCAAAATGTAAACTTTGATGTAAACTTTCTTACACATAAGCCTTTAAGAAGATATTTTGATGAAAATGTTGTGTTTTTTTATTCATAAAAGGGAAGTTAATGGCTAATGGGACTAGGCATGGGCAGATATAAGATTCTGACAGTATGATAACCTTTAATAAATATATGACGTTTTGACAGTATTGTGATTACTGTTTTAAAATATAATATTTTTAAATGTTTGCGTAAAAAACAAAAACTTTTTTTCCCTTTGAATACATTTTATTTTGATTAACATTAAAAAATAATTGTTTTAGTAACACAGATTTCTTTACAATTTAAAACAGCATCTTTTCTGCTGGAGATAGTGTTGTCCTAAAAAACGAAGAAAGAAAAATATAAATAAAAAAGTGTACACATACCAGGAAGGGAATAGCAGAAAATTTAGGTGGTTTTAAAACCTTGACTTTCCCAGGCTGCAGTATACCTTGAAAACGGTTATCGTCCCATGCCTAAATGGGACTCTGAGGGTCAAAAACCCAGTCTCTGGGTGAATATCCATTGTTCCCAATGATACATTGTGATCTTATGAAGCAGAACAATCAGTCTGTTTAAGCTGAATAGTATTTAGTCTTGAAAAAAAAATCTACAGATTATATACAGTGCTTAACATAGTACACCCCTCACAAATAAATCATTTAAATTAATATTTTTAATATACATTAGATTAGTCAGTACTGAAGCCAAATCTGGAGCTTATCTAACAAAATAAACTTATAATAGCAGTCCAAAAACTAGTACACCCAAATGTATATGTTATAGAAAAATATTAAATACATATTTAAAAAAGAGGAATAATCAAGAGAAGCAAAAAAACGAAACATTTAGTTGACATTTTGTAGGTTGTAATTTATATATATTTTATATATATATATATATAGTTGCAATATTTTTCTTGAATTTAATTGTATTACCTTTCACGTCTAAAATATTATTTTAATAGATATATCTGTTTAATAAATCGGTTTTGTTTAAATGCACCAAAATACATTGCCTATATTCACTGAGAAATGGATAAAAACATTCATTTCCGTAATGGGGTGTACTCATATATGCTGAGCACTGTAATTTAAATACGCAGTCAAAATATCCATACATTGTTTTGTATTTGCAGTTTATTAAACATCATTTATGATTAATGTTTATCTATGCATTTGAATTGCATTATGAGACCTAGATCTAGTCTCCAACAACTTTTAATGTTGAACAGTTTAAAAAAGATACTTCTATTAACATTTTAATACTTTAATCTGATATGTACTGTCTGTATTGGTGTTATAAATATGATACAAAAACCAGGTAATAAACAGCCAGTACTTTTCAGTTATTTTGTGGATTTATTTCTTATACAATATTGGTTTCAAGCTACAATAATGTGAATAATAGTTACTTTGTTAAACTTTAATGTTGAATTTTCAACATCAAAAGTCAACAAAGCCGAGCCCCATAATAAAAGTGCATTACTGAAAAAAGTGAAAAACACCAAAATATTAAAACCGCTAAATAACAGATATTTTTACAACGTCCCCGCCCCCCACACACATACCTCAAAGTGCCAAGTCACTGACTTTTCTTTATTTACTTTATTTTATGAATCACAATTTCATCTAAAGCCTTTTTTATGTTCTGCCAAAGAAAAAAATGTACTAGCTCTTAAAGGCTTGAGAGTGAGTAAATTAACTGCAAATTAAATTTCTGGCTGAACTGTCTCTTTAACTTACTTCCAAACCTTTTGCACCTGATCCATAAAGTTTTTTTTTTTTTTTTAATCACTTACGCATATAGATCCCATTAGACCATCCTTATCAAATTTGCATTCAATAGAACGGCTGCAGCTCAGGGAGAACTTACAGCAGAAACAACAGCGAGCCGGCACACGTCCTCCAAAATAAAGTGATGACATCCTCGTCAGTGAGTCGTTTATCATAGGGATTAATTATGCTTGCTATCTGTGGCTCGCAGAAATGGAAGATTATGAAAAATGTAATGGCCACTTTTTTTTTGCCTCTCTCCCTTGTGATTGTATTAATATGGATTAAGCCGTAAACCGCAGACCTTAGAATGAAAAGAGATTTGTCAGCATTTTCCGTCCTTCATGAGGAGGTATATAGCTGTTATTAAGGCTCTGTTGCATATTTGATTGACGGGAGATTTCGGAAGAGCAGCTTATGCTCAAGTACATTAAGTACAGCACTTCATACATTCATCTTCATTGTTTTCTTTTTTTTCCCACTTTTTTTTTTCTCTACATCTTTCTTGAGCAGCTACTTTTTTTGTTAGTTTGTGTCCTTCCTTTGTTTGGTGCTATTCATTTCAAATATGATTTTCCTCATTTCAAACTTGCTGCTTTATTATTTAACCATTATTTTCGTTGTGTTTTTCCTGCTTTAATTTAACCTGTTTTCCAGAACCTCTATACGTTTGGGTCTCACATTTGAAAATGATACACCTAACTTAAAATCCTAACAGTTCTGGTCTGATGTGTAATTTAGCAAATACATTCCTCATGAACTCTTCAGTGAAAAACAACAAACAGTAATCGTTCCTTGAGGCTTATACAGTAGCTTTAGAACGATGTATAATTTGTCATGTTCTGTTTGATGTAATCTATTTGTAAATACTGACTTGTTCAACAAATTGTGTTTCAGTGCATGGACATTCAGGTGCTGTTTGACAAGCAAATTTCCTTATTCATTTTCTTTCATTTATTATTTTTCTTCTTTCCTACTTTCCTCCTTTTTTCTGTGGACATTATTTCTTCTTTGTTTAAACATTGCTTATTTTTGTTGTTACTTTTGTTATTTTTTTCTTCCTTCATTTTTACTGTTTCTTGCTCCTTTAATGTGTTCTGCATACATTTTTTCCAAATGATTTCAGAATGAGGGGATGAAAATATGAACACATGTACATATATCAGTGCTTCCCACTGACTTTACTTGGGTGCACCGCCAAGGTATATTAATGGCCACTCATGTAATTTTTGTGACAATATTATTATCATCCGTTTACAATTTTTTTTTGTATCTGCCCAGTATAACCAAACATCCCGATCGATTAAGTAGTGGGAAATCTTCTCTCGTTTACCTGTTTTTTTTCTGTGCGTGCGAGATCTGTCAACACTTCCACAGACAATCTCATAAGGGTGTCAAAATTAATTGTTTCTTTGATGCACTGCGATGCAGAGTTGAACAATTCGGTACCGGTTCAGTAATAATCATAACTGGTTACTATATACTGATGTCGTTTATCACAAATGCTTTACTGTATATTGTGGAAGCTTACTATGGCGAGAGAGGAGACCGTGAGTAATTAAAATGCTCCAACTACTTAAAAAGCAGATAACTGTGCACAATTCAATGAAAGGGGAAGTACATCAGAAACCATCTCTCTCTCTCTCTGGGGCCCCTTTGACCTGCTGATGTGCTCGTGATGTAAAGTTTTATCTCCTTTCTCGGCAGTTACAATATTATCGTTACTTGTGGATCTAGACTTGAGCGTGTCTGCAGAGCGAGTTTTCTGTACTACGTCGCCGTCTATAAAAGATTAGCTGATCGCTCAACAATTAGAAAGCCAGCGGGATAGTATTTACATTTGTATGTGTTATAAATGCTCATGTTGTTCTGTGCATGTACTTGAGTTTGAGTAGGTGAAATTAAAGGTACAGTTCATTTATCTGACTGCTTTTATTAAAGGACAAAATTGTATTACAAATAATATATAACTATATTTATAAATTATAAATTTGAATACAAGAATTATTGTGTTGCTAAGTAAAATATCAAATGGTTTATGGAAAGCATTGTCAATGCACAGTGATGCATTGACATATCGAATTGAACCAAATTGATGGCATGATAATTGTAAATGAACTGAACCGTGAGACCAGTGCAGGTTCACACCCCTACAATTTCACATGCTCTGCAGACCCACCTTTTTGGAACTTAAAATGTTTATCCAGCCGGGGTTTCTAAATCTCATAAAATCTCCAGCATTCGGCTATGCTTTCACTTTCTTAAGCTGTCGTTAATTGTATGTGTTTTTGCATTACTTTTTCACTTAAGGTTTCACTTAAGACCTACTTCCGCTTGGCTTCGAAGCTGACTGTGCATGCACACTCGCGAGAGAAACATTAAATAATTAATTCTTTAATCTAAACGACTCAGAAATACTCTACTATATACTCGAAGAGGATGAATTGACTGCAAAATATATGTATACCAGCAATGGTTTATCAACACATTTAACTTATTTAAATAATCAACACGTTTAAGTCTTGTAATTATAATTTTTAGTGATATTGTCTGTTTTATTCCTTTTTCTGTAATTTCTTTCTCCTTTGCAGTATATTTTATTATTTTAATGGTCATTATATTACATTTTTATCCATATCTGTTTTATATATTCATATCTAAAATGCTTTTGCTTTGAACTTGAAAGTAAAAGAGAAGCAGATTGTGTGGGTGCATATGGCTCCTGAATTGCATAGAAGAGATATAGTGGATTTCCCTTTGTTTAATTCAAGTCTTTTTTTGAACCCATTGAAAAGAAACCGTGTAAAACAGTGTCATAATAAATAAACATGTTGTTAAAAATTCAATTATGTTTTGTTTTGTCGCATAGTTAACTAATTATGTGATGTGGGCACAACGTGTGTTTCAATCCGGCTACTACCGCTAGTATATTTCAAACCTGTGGGAAGCACTGATGTACAGTAAATAAATTCAGTAAACTCTGAAATTATCTCCAACTACATTGACACATTAGGATTCACATGTGGATTCAGCCATTCTAGACAGACAGTTCAATGTCACAGACGGCTCCATCAATTGATTGGCCTACATTTGCCTTCATTCTTTTCCTTTGCCAGCAGCTTTTTTTAATAAAGGGGACTTTGAATTAGCTATTTCACCCATGGCCTCCATTATTTATTTGTAGAAAGCTGACCTTGTCCTTTGAAGATGAACTTTGCTAAACTGGACGAGTCAAGTTGTGCTTTTAGAAGTAATCTCTTTGGGCATCACTGAGTTTTTTTGTGATTCATTGATATGTATTCAGTATTGACTGTCTGGGTCTGTGTGTTGACACTGCTCTGGGTCTGATGCTTTACTTAGTGATATATCCAGGTTAGAAAGGTGAGATCAGCACAGGTGAGCAAATGATCTTCATCTTTTAGCTTTCCATATTGAGGAATCAGAATCAGCCTTAAAGCATGGCCTGGGGCCACAGCCAGTTTGAAAGTCAATGTTTGTGCATTAATTATGGCCAGGCAGACATGTCCGCTTTAGGGGGTTTAGCCAGACGTGGGTTTGGGCCGCTAGCTTTAACATGGCATGCACATCAATATGCGGCCTGCTATCCGGAGGGCAACAAATCGCACACATGACAAAATCCAGCGCTAATTTGTTGAGTGTTGTATCAGTAAACATATTTTTCAATTTAAACAGGGTGAACTCAATTAATCCTGTCTCCGCAGCGGGGTCAAGCGTCAATACTTTCATTAGTTTATTCAATTTTGACTGATATTGTGTTTCTCTTTTATTTCCTCATGCATAAAGATTATGGTTTATCTCTCCACTGCGGTTTTATTGAAAGTTAAAAGATTTATTCACTTAAAATGTGCTTCAAGCTGAAGAAATATTACGTTGGTCCACAGCTGACTTGATGCTGGGGCTGTTTCAGAGAATCATGACCATTCTTCAGATCATCTTCTATGTGTTTTATCCATGTCATCCTTGAATATGGGTAATATTTGCCTCAAGCGTTACATTTGAAGGACTGGTAACTCTTTAAGGAACTATTCTAGCTTATTAAGAGATTGGCTGTTTATTACTACTTATAAAGTACATATAAAGCGCAGCCTGGGGCTGGAGGGAGTCCAGTACGGGGACCACAGATTTCATCTCTGTTATTCACAGGCAAAGTTGTTCTGTTGGATTCATCAAACATGGACCTTCAGTATACACTGGCTCGGTTTGCTGCAGAGTGTGACGTGGTTGGGATGAAAATGAGCACCTCCAAGTCCGAGGCAATAGTGCTCCACTGGAAAAAGGTGGTTTGCCATCTCCAGGTTGTAGGAAAGTCCTTACCCCAGATGGAGCAATTCAAGTGTCTTAGGGTTTTGTTCACGAGTGAAGGCAGGATGGAACATGAGATTGACTGACAGATTGGTGTAGCAGTAATGTGGTAGATGTATCGGTTCGTTTTGGTAAAGAAAGAGCTGAACCGAAAGACAAATCTCTTGATTTACCGGTCACTCTACGTTCGTACTCTCATCTATGGCTATGAGCTTTGGACCATGACCAAAAGGACAAGATCAGGGATACAAGTGTCCGAAATGAGTTTCCTTCGCAGGGTGGCAGGGCGCACCCTTATAGGTAGGGTGAGGAGCTCTGTCACGCAGGAGGAGCTCAGAGTAGAGCTCCTCCACATCGAGAGAAGTCAGCTGAGGTGGCTCGGGCCTCTGTTTCGAATGCCTCCTGGACGCCAACCTAGGGAGGTGTTCTAGGCATGTTCCACAGGGAGAAGGCCTCGAGGAAGACCCAGGACACACTGGAGGGCTTATGTCTCCCGGCTGGCCTGGGAATGCCTCGGGATGCCCCCAGAGGAGCTGGAGGAAGTGTCTGGGGAGAGGGAAGTCTGGGGCCCTACTGCTGCCCCTACGACCCGGCCACGGAAAAGCGGATGAAAATGAATGACTGAATAAATGAAAGTACATATTCTGCATGATCCTAGCCAATGCCTAAACCTAACTACTGTCTTAATAAGTATTATTAAGCAGCAAATTAAGAGTTTATTGAGCTAAAACTCTTAGTTAATAGTTTAATAATAGTTAGTATCTTTAAAAAAAAGTGTGACCAAGTAACTTGTTCAGTTTTGGACTCAATAGAGTGATTCAAAAGTAGATGATCAGAATCAGGCGTATTTTGGACCTAATGTTGGGCTGTTTCCATGGGCATCATTTTAGTATGCAAAAATTGCAGTCTCTAACCAGTTCTTGAATATCTTAGATTAATCTTAGATTTTGGCCTCTGATTCTAATTTCTATGCTTGAACTTGTTCTGATTTGACTCCATCGAAGGTGCACAATTTGTCTGCAAGCCATCCATTTTCAATATTAGGGTCTTATCTGGATTGATGTTCAGGCTGTACAGCTGGGTTAGGCAGAATATACAAATTTGTATTGCACCTCTGCACACATACAGTAAGATGTATTACCTAAAGCTTTAGACTATGGGATCAGGATCTCTCTCTTTTTCTTTCTTGTTAGCTGTCCTTAAAGAAAAGTGGTGTCACTGTTCCTCCAGCACATTATTTGACCTTTATATGGATGATTGATAACAACTCCACTGGCCTCAAGATATTTCATGTTTTCCACGTGGTGTCGAGGCCGCCGAGTGCATAAGGGAAGCAAAACTGATGAGAATCACTTCCCTAAGTGGGGCTGTTGAAGAAATAAGCTAATTTATTACACTGACCATCTGAACTCCTCTGGTTTCCAAAAGGTCAAGTGTTTTATTTTTGAAGCTCAAGATGCTTCTTTTTTTAAGTTCTTATATCTGGACAAAATGATCACATTTTATATACGCCTAGTGTTCGTGCCTGCTAAATTGTTGTTGATATGCTGATATTAAAAGTTTGCTAAGATTTTCATTTGAGTGCAATTTCCCACTATTAACTGCTTGCTTATTGCCTGCCTATTTCTACCTAGAGCATGTTGTGTTTGTTTGTGGGCGTTCACAACTCAACGTGGGGGTCATGTGATTTGAGTTTGAAAATGGAATGTGGGAACTAATTATGAGGGTAATGAGCTCAAATGGAGAATTCTGCATTGTGTTATTACATACAAATTTCTAAACCAGAGAACATTTGTTTTTTTAAACATTTGTTTTCATTTAAAAGTGTACATTTCAGGCTTTATGCAGGTATGTCCCATATCTGTGAAGGAAATACTCATGGAGATTCGCATTTGTCAGTCATGTGGACAGAAGACACACTCCCTAGACAAGAGACGAGATGAGAAAGCACTCCCTGTCTATTTTCCTAATAAAAAAAAAACTTTTTTGTTGGAATTATAAATATATAGAAAAAAAGAGCCTTTACAGTTTTCAAATCTATGTTTGTCTTATTAATATGATAAAAAGTGACAGTATTTTAAGCTTCTTTTATGGTCATCACATAGAAATGTGTTAACATTATCACATAGTTAACCCCAGGTGGTTAAAATATTGGCTGTTTATTAAAATAAAAGTGTAACCTTATTCTACATCCCTAATTCCAACTACTATCTTGCTAACTATTAATAAGCAGTGGCTTATTTAATGGTTTGTTAATAGCAAGAATGTCGCATAAAATAAAGTTTGACCATAAGTTTTACTGAAGAACAAAAACAAATAACTATTTTCAATTATCTTCTCACACTGTCTGAGTCAGTGAGGGGAAAAAGAGTTGCCCTTTTTTGTTTTTGTAAGTTTTCCCGATGTTTCTGGTTCCATACACATGAATAATCTTCTAACACACCAAATACAGACAGCATGACCCCCCTCTCAAGCCCACGCTCCTAGAGGCAAGAACACATCTGGAGCTTTTCTACTCGCCCAGTGACCTACACGGAGAGACTATGCTTTTATCATTTATCACATTTCACTCTTTAGTTTCTGTATGCGAATAGAAATAAAATACAGAATGAAAAAATGCTTTTGGTGTCATACAAGAAAAGATCCTTACAGCATACCTTTTGAGCATCTCTTTTGATCTGATGTCGTCTTCTGGGTGTTTAGACATGTGCTATAGAAATTTCAAGGTATTCTTTGAAATCCTTTGGACTACAACTGGAATTTGAAGTTTATCATCTTCATACCATGGAGATCAAAATTAGAGATCAGCCATCAGTTTCCTAAATGTTGAGGCCACTTTGTAGTTCTATTTGAAGTTCTCTATAGAGGTATTTCACTCAAAGTTGAAAATTACCATCATTTACTCACCTTTCACTGGTCACAAGCCTGTATTTTTTTTTTCTTCTGTTGAACACAAAAGCAGATTGAGAAAGGTTGGAAACCAGTAACGATTAACTTCCATATTATTTCTTTTATTATTTGTCATATTATTATTAATTAACATATTATTGATATATATATGTATATATATGGATGTCAGTGGTTACAGGTTTATAAAATTCTTCAAACTATATTTTGTGTTCAACAAAGTACAATCACTTAAAGGTGAGTAAATAATGAGTAAGCCTTAATTTTCGAGTAAACTATTCATTTAGGAGGAGTAAAAGAACACTTAAAGTGCACTTTCAGTTTCCTCCCTGTTATCAGTGTTGATAAGACACCTAGTGAAATTTCCTTAACTATCTGCCAAACCAGGGTGTTTGCAGTGTCTTAAAATATCTTAAATGTCTAAAACAAAATGTGTAAGTCATACTTAAATCATTTTAAACATGTCTTAGTTTTCCTATGTCCAAGTAAAGCTACTAATTGGGCCGATACAATTCACAACAGCTGTTAGACAATTTTACAGCAAATTCTCTGAATTAAATTCCCTAATCAGCTAAAGAAAACTAAAGCAACACATCTCTTTATATGATCTTCCATTAATATAAAAGCTATTTGCAGAAGTAACCGGACCAGTAGAAAAACTCTTTAGTGTTAGCCCTGTATAAGTCTAAAATTTCATTCATAATGCTCCTTAAAGGGTTTTAAAATCTCTTAAATTTGATTAAAAGAAACCTGCAGAAACCCTGCAAACCCTTCTTTACTTTCAGCCTAAATTTTCTAGTTTTTGCTAACATTGAAAAATGGCGAACCATTCTGATTTAGATTTTTTTTCTTGCAGCAGTAGCTATACAGCTTCATTGCAGGAATATTGTTAATCAAAAGCACTTTATGCAACATGCATCATTTTCTTGTTATCACTTACTCAAAATCCAGCTAAAAAGTAGCCAGCCAGGCAAAGATCATATTCCCTTAAACGTGTACTTTGACTGAAAGATTATGTAATGCATGTTCATAGTCAGTATTACATGTTTGGTATTTATTTTGACCTCTGATGTGACAGCACTTAAATTGAACAAACATATTTTACATAAAATGCATCTAATAAAACTAGAAATGACCCTGTTAACTTCCTGTAGCTGAATCAAAAGCATAGCGATGCACAGCAGCTCTTAACTAAATGCTCTGCTATAAAAAAAGCTGTAAATTGCCATACAGGCCATGCTCATTTTTTTAAAGGGGTGGTCCAGAGTGTATTTTTAAAGCTTGGTTGTGTTTATAAGATGCAAAGCAATGTGTGCTCATCCTTCATATGTAAAAAAAGAATGTTATTTTTCATATTTCTTACTTTGATTATATACAGCTACTCAGCTAACATGAAAACGTCATATTTCCTAGTTCTTCCGAAAGGTATGTATTTTTTTGTAGTCTCCAAACTTTGTTCTCTGTAAGCTTTGCTAAGCCAACTCTGTAAAAGCCAATGTCTCACTTTGCATTGAACTTGGAGCATATTACAATCAGAGATGTTGTTTATGTTCACACAGCTACACTACACATCAACTAAAGTTTAAATGAGCAATATCACACTCATAGCAGTGCGATATGGCTGTAATTCGGCACTGGTGGGAGGCGTGCGTTGGCACGAGGCTGCAGGCCCACCAGTGCTGATATATAGCCATATCGCACTGCTACGAGTGTGATATTGCGTTTATACAACAGTTCGACGGCACAATCTTGTATATAAAAAGAAAATCAAACACGGACAGTCTAAAACCCTTTTGTATCAGGAACTACTTTCTTCTGCCATTCATTCACATCTGCAGCTGACGTCAGAACAGCAGAAGCTGTTACTGATTCACCAACGTCACTTTAGAGCTAGTATTTAAATGATTTTCTATATCGTAATGTAAAGCGGCGCTTCTGGTGTGTGACCCCCTTAAGGTGATGACAAAACAGCTGATTTTGCTCACATTTTAAGATTATAAGACTGAATGTGACATGAAATGCCATCCGTCTACAGGAATATCTCCCTACAGTCTATTACAGTCTACAGTATTTCTCTGTTGCCATCGGAATTGTGACGGGTGCCAGGTGTCCCACATTTACCCAAAGACTTTACGGAATAAAAAAAGGAGATAGAAACTATTTCGCTCTTCCTATTGGCCTTCATGCATTTCTCCCAAGTACTATCGACTACATACATGCCAGTCAACGACAATGAGTAGGCAAAAGAAAAAGACACTCAAACATCCATCGCAAAATAAAATGTTACATTATTGAAATAAAAGAATGATACAGCGGTGACCATCACACACTTCTGAAAGCTCGCTGAACTGAACTGAGCTCCCATACATGCGTGCTTGCATCTAAAATGTAAAACAACCACAGAAATAGTACTCTTAAAGGGGACATTTATACACAATGCATATCAAACATTAAGCGACCGTTACAATATCACAATAATTAACCTCGAAAAAAGCAGAGCAATCACTACCAGACTGCTGTTGTGTTTGCGATAAGGAGGGACGAGGCTGAATCCGCAGCTTCTTATTACTCTATCCGGTCCACTTTAAAAACCGCGACACCTCCATTTTTCAGCTTCTTATTCACGCTCAAGAAAACACACTAACAAGGGCTTATTATGCGGTCCTGGCGCTATCTTGTGGATAGACAACGTCAACCATCTTTGGCCACCGACGAGCTCTCTCAGAAATTGTAAATGTTTTAAAATAGGCACTATTCTTACAAATAAACTGCATAGTTGCAATCCAAACAACTTCATTCTCGACTAAAAAAGCCTTAAAAGTACATGTTGTTGTACAGTAATATTTATCAAACTGTAGCATTTCTGCTTGTTGCTGGCTGCATGTGGGCGGAGTAATAAAAAAAGTGTGATTTTACTGGCCAAATATCGCACGGCTATCAGCCAATCAGATTCAAGAATCAGACAGAACTGTTGTATAAAATATGATATGATATAGTGGACCACCCCTTTAACAAACTCACGTAAATGAATATGATTTGAGGACATTGTTGGATTTGACTATTGTCGAGCTTGTGACAAAAACACCACTATAGCCCATTGTCACACTGCACCACCTACATTATGTTGGGAAACAGCAGTTTGCTTCAGGAAAAGATGCACTATTTTAAAAAGCAAATGAGAGACTGCCTCAAAACTGAAAAATGTAGTTAAGTTAGTCGCATGTCTGTTTTTAGTTTTTCTTTTATTTTTCTGTAATTCTCTGTACCATTGCACCACTATTCTGGCATGCTGAACTAAAGAGCGATGGGCATTCTGGAGCAGATTCGCCAGTTATTCTCTCACTCTTTCAGCAGCTGTAGCAGTGGCTGTACGGGGCAGAATTAATAGGCTGACCCTGTTAGGAGAGGCAGGTGGTCTTGAGAGGAGGGGGTCGCACCTGTCTGAAGAGAGGTCACCCTCTTCTTTTCATCTTTCTTTCTTCGCGTTCACCTTGGGCTCTTGCCAAAGCCCGCACATCCTTCTCTCTCCCATTCTCAAGTGACTCCGCAAAGTCACTCTTTTGTTACCAACTTTCTCCAAAAGGCTGAAGAGGTGCCATCGATAACGGACAGTGCGAGCGTTCTCTTAGGAGCTTGCAATCTCATTTCCAGCAAGGCATGTTTGAGGCCGTAGAGATGCGAGCGCCGCTGGGCCTGGGTGGTGTTTTGTATGGGACATCTGCTCAACGAGGACTTGGTTTTCTGCTTCTCATATGACCAATGCATTTATCAAACTCAGCCTGAACCAATATCACACTGTCACATAGGAGCACATGGCATTCTATCACTACCAAGGTCTCTGACAGGACAAGTCCTTTCCTATTATTGTCTTCCTGCGTGTGTTTTTTTTTTCTTCTCTTTTCTTTTCTTTAGTTGGTTGAATGCTGATTCTTTGGACTTTAATCAGTATGCTTGTTTAATTCTTTGGCCCAAAACATTGTTTTTTTTCAAATATGCAAACACAAATGATTATAACACTTTGAATTTAATTCATTAATCTTTTAGCAATTAAAGTTGTGTCAGAATGCAGTGGTTGGGTTGATGATTTAGATTTTATTTATTCTAATTTTTTTAAGCTTATATTGAATAATAAATGCCAACATATGTGACCCTGGACCACAAAACTAGTGATAATTGGGTCAATTTAATTTAATTTTTTTTTTAATTGAGACTTGTGCATCATCTGAAAGCTGAATACATAATATTTTGTTAATTGATATCTATAGTTTGCTAGACTTAATTAATAGTTGACTTTGATGCAACTAGTGCTGCACGATATTGGAAAAATCTAACATTGTGATATTTTGTTTTCCTGCGATATATATTGCAATATAAATATAGTTGAATAGCTCTATTTGTAAATATTTCAATAATTTAGATCGACTGGGGTGATCAAGTCTTTTTTTTTTTATAAAGTGCATCTGCATAAAATATAATAAATTACAATCATAAAACCGAGCAAAATTAAAAGTCAAGTCTAAGAGTATTCAAAAATGTAACAATCAAGCATAAAATAACATGGTCATCGTTGTATAAATAATTTTATACAATATTATAAAAAGAATAACTTTTTATTTTAATAAAAAATAAATAATCTATTCCCGTGATGTGATTATTGTGGATATGCACATACAATATATTGTTTAGTCCTAGATGCAACTATTTAAATATCACGAATATAAACTTTTTTTGTAAATAATAACATTTTAAATATTTAAAAAAATAATATTAATAATGAGGAAAGTCATCCTTAAAGTTGTTTAAATTACGTTTGTACGTAATTTTAAGTTTTACGTGATGTAAATTACTAACAACAAAATAAAATTGATGAATTCATTGCAGGAGATTTACAAAATGGTCTAACGGAACATGATTTTTACTTTATATTATAACGTCATTTTGACTCATAAAAAGTAATGTTGGCTATTTCTACAAATATAACTGTGCAAACTACTTTTGTAGTTTTATGCTGTTGTAACAGTTAAGTCCACTTGAGGCAAGTGTTCTGAACCCAAGTGCAGTTTATTATTCCAAAGTGCAGACAAACATAACAAAACTTAACACTAAACTCAAACACAAAACATGAACATGGCTTAAAACAAAAAAACTAAGACACAAACGACTCACCAACAGTGGGTTACAACAAACAAAACTAGACCAAAAACGCAAACATGAGGGTCTATATATACACCAAACAGAAGGAATCACATGACATGAAAAAAACAATAAGCAACTAAACACATGACAAAGATAAACCAATGAAAACATGATGCATACAAAGGAACACATGGTGGGAAACAAGGCATGAAACAAGATGACAAAACAATTACAAAATAAAAGACAGGACAACATGAAACACCTTACAGCTGTTTTAATAAATTAACAAAACATTCGTAAATTGAAGCAGAAACTAATATGTATTTTAAAGGTTTCTTTAAAAAAAACGCTTAGTAGTACTTGTCAAAATCTGGAAATTCACAGAGGCTGTATTTATGTGTTCATATATACTGTAATGCAACAACAAATAGTGTGAAATAGTATTGCAAGCTTATCACAGTGTAAAATAACAGTATTGTGTTGTAATATATTCTAATTCGTTCCTGTGATGGCAAAGCTTAAATTAAATTGGATATTGATTTAGAAAGGAGGTAAATAAGGTGGTCATTTTATTTGTACAATGGTATGCATGTGAATCTATGTCAGGTTGGATCAGAAAGTCCACATACACTTGGTGCTGTTGTCTGCAGACCACTTCATTACCCATTGTAAGAGTTGGAGGACTGGTGGAGATTTGGCATGCTCTCCTCCATTTCAGTTTGTCATTCAGCAGAGGCCATTTGAGTCTGGCTGCTCCTGTGGAGAAGGGCCACGATGTCTCTCTGTCCCGCTCCTGATGCCTGGAGCGCTCAATTACTATTTATATGCTGATCTTTGACAGCTCGCTGCTGCTTGACGCACATGCCCCAGTGCAGAGATATAAGACACTCCTGCACTGAGAATCAACTCCCAGATCTCACTCGCAGATCTTTCTTCAGCTTCTCAAACACCTTTTTATGTCCCAGGGATTTATTTTAAATTAAACAAACAGAAACCTTTGTTTTCTTTTTGCAACAGTATGAAGGTCACGCTAACTGTCTTGAAAACATTTTAGGATTTGTATTTTATAAAGACGTTCAAGCTTAAAGAATACAAACAATAATTCATTTCATTAGGGCTGTAACTAATCAATAATTATCAATAATGAAATTTGTCATCAACAAATGCGTTATCGATTAGTTGGGCCGCTAAACAACTTCAGGACATCTGCGCTAGGTCAGTTCAGTTAGTTCAGATCACCTCACAAGCTTTAGTGATGATTAATTAAATGCCGCTACTTTAGTTTAGCTTAAATTAAAGGGTGCGAATAGAGTGAGACACCACATATTCAAAATCAATAACCAACAACAGCAGCAGTGATTTTCAATGTTTCAATGTTAGCAAATGCTAATAATGTTACATTTGTGCACTGAGCAGCGAAAGTCTACCTGTTGTTCTGATTTCTGTTTCAAAAGTTTGACAATTCAACAAATTCTTCTGCTTAACTTATTTTCAGCAGGTTTATGTTTTCATTTCATAATGTGAATATAATATGAGTACAACACTTGTTTTAGTTTTTTGTTAAATTATATTTTGGATATTTAGAGAAGTTTTAATATTCAAAAACGAACTTTATTTTTCATTAAAGGTATAAAATGTCAAAATTAAAGATCATTAAACCCGATATATGGCTTTTGCATTTTTTAAAGTGTACTTTTATACATAAGTAATAACCTGATTTATGGTTTTATATAGTTATAATAAACAAAATGTCAAATACAAGTCTTTTTTTTTTGTCTGAATAATCAAAAAATAAACACCCAAACTAATCGATTATCAAAATAATAATTAGTTGCAGCTCTATTATATGATTTATAACAACAACAACTATTATTATTATTAGTAGTAGCAGTAGTAATAATACGTCAAGTTTATTTATAAGCTAATTTCTAGAGGATCACGTGCTTATGATTGTCCACAGCTGGACCCGCATTAGCTTCTGATTGATTCACCAATCAGATGATTCCTATCTCACTATAAATTACTAGAGTTCTTATCTCTTGAAGAATCCCGCCACCTACCCCTACTCCCCCTCCTTTCTAGATGGGCGACACAGTGGCCCAGTGATTAGCACAGCAAGAATGTCTCTGGTTAAAGTCCCTACTAAACCTGTAGACATTTCTGTGCAGAGTTTGCTTGTTCTTCCCGTGCTCGCATGGGTTTTCCCTGAGTTCTCCGGTTTCCTCCCACAGTCCAAAAAACACGCAACCTAAGAAAATAGAACATACCAAATTGCCATCATAGTCAAGCTCTTAGCCAGCCTTATATCTCTCTTTAGTGACTTTTATTAACATTTTTAAATTTATTTTATTTTTTTAAGTGATATTGTTTGTGTTGGTGTTGTATGTTATGGTATAGAAACCTTGTAATAAACTGCCAGTAAATGTTCTGTTATTTTACAGCCTTATTTCTCTATATATAATTTATTTCTGAAGTGGAGATTAGCATCTAACTGAGAATCTGAATCATCATGAGAGACACTAATTTCCGTGTGCACAGGATTTCCAACTCAGATGTCCACCACACATTCATCTTGACCCGAAAACAACCTTGTAATAAACTGCCAGTAAATGTTCTGTTATTTTACAGCCTTATTTCTCTATATATAATTTATTTCTTATACATTATATTACTATTTATATTACTATAAAAGTCACTTTGTTAATCTTTAGAGTTTGATTTTTAGATTTGTCAAAGTCAATACAAATAATAATCTTTGCTAACTTTCCTAGAAAAAAAGGTTTTGCTAAGACTACAACAACTAATCGTAATAACCGACTATAATTTATTTGATAGCCTTCAAATCTAAATTTTTTTTTGAGGAAGAAATTTAACAAAAGTTATTATAATTGTTAGCTACAGACCTGTTAGGGGCTTATATAGTACTTAAAGAAACACAAAGTCATGCTGTACATTTCCCTCCATATCTAAATCAAAAATAAAACACCCTGGAACGACACAAGTACATCTTGCAGCATTTATTTTATTTCTTACCACATATTAAAAAGGAGACTAAAAGCCATCTTTTGTCTGAAGGGAAAGGTAGCCTACTTTACATCGGTCATCAAGGGTAATGGAGTCTTCAAACTGTAGCAGGAAGATTGAGAGTCTCATAAATTAGATGAGAAGAAGCATAACGGCAGGACACCCAATTCATATAATCTAGCTAAAGAGTTGATTAGACTCTCATTCACTACGAGGCCTGGAATATAAAGAGCTAGCTCAGAGTGCAACTGCGCCAATGAATGAAGGACACTAAAAAAGACTCATGGTATTTAGTATGGAGGTGCAGTGTCTAATATATTGAAGAATTTATTTATTTTTATTCTAAAGCTCTAAAGTCTTTTTTTCTTAGGGGGATTTAAGAGATTTTCACTATTTACAGGTGACTTTGGTGTCAGAATCCAGAATATCAGTGTTTTTCTCTCACAACCTACATGAAAATTCCCTTTCAGATTGCCTGTTTGCTTTTTGATAAACACTAAGGTCGTGTAGTGATTTATTTGCCATCCAAATTCCAAAGGTTTAAAATGGAGATTTATCCTTTTTGACAGATGAAATGCACCGTACCATTCCACTTCATGGTCATTTTCATCAAAAAAGTTTTAATACACAGGATGGCACTTTTCTGTGCTAAACATTTAGTGTCCGTATACTCTATTTTGCTATTGACTAGCTCTCAAAAGACGTTCTTTTTGAATTGTGTTGTGGTCCAATGTGTGGTCCAATTGGTCGTTGACCTGACGACTGCACCAACACTGATGCCAATGCCCTGTTGTATAGTAAAGCATAAGTCTGATCAGGGTTAGAGCTATATTCTGAAGTGGAGATTAGCATCTAACTGAGAATCTGAATCATCATGAGAGACACTAATTTCCGTGTGCACAGGATTTCCAACTCAGATGTCCACCACACATTCATCTTGACCCGAAAACAACTGTTTAACCACTAAGGAGATTTTTAACACTGGGGATTTTTATTTTAACGACATTCCAATGAGAAACAATTGAGTGTGTGCCATGAACAATTGTATAAGTCCAAAAAAAAAAAAAAAAAAAGAAAGAGATAACCATGTGACATTAATTGTATTTGTGAACTTGTATACAGAAATAGTTTGTGGATATTTTCGCATGACCATTAGTCTTCATTTTAAACATTAAAATAGCTTCACGCAGAAAAAAACGATTATGTATGCTAAAAAGAATGGAGATGCTACTTGCTGTCATGTCCGCTTCGGACATTAAAAGGCAAATTCTCTGCAAAAAAAGGAGAGCTGACATGAACAAATGGAAGGACAAAGTAAGGAAGGCTTTGAGGGATTCTGGGAAAGCATATATGAATCAAAGAGGAAAACAAAAACTGTTTTTTTTATTATTATTATTATTTTTGTTTTTATTATTATTATTATTATTATTATTATTATTATTATTGTTAATAATCGATTGTTATTACCTGTACTGAAAGAAGGTCTATGTATTGTACATTGTTCATACAATAATTTGTTTTTAAATAATAATAATAATAATAATAATAATGATGATAACAATAATAATAATAAACTTAAAAGAAAAGCTCAATATTATCCTGAAGTTTCTGTTAAAATAAAGGAATCAGATCTTTAGTGGTTTAAAGTGATATGATAAATTGCAATTGGAATACTGTTATTCCACACTAACTGGACATATACCGTTCTTCCACACTGGAGAAATATAAATCACAATAACTTTGTATTTTTAATACTGACACTGAAAAATTGTGTCTCCTTAGAATTGAGAATTGTCTCTCAAGTAAAGTAAAATAAAAATATATAATATAATGATCAGAATCCAAGGAAAATATTTTAAATGGTTCTTCATCTCAAGGCCTCAATTGGCATCTGAATAGGTCCTAAGATATACAAATGTATGTTTACAGTGCCAGCTTTCATTTAAAGTAACCGATGACCAAAAAATCTCTTGCAGCAATTTTCCATGGAAGCAGTCTTTTTTATTATTATTATTGACCTTTACAGACATTACTTATGGTATCTTAAGATGTAACCTTGTCTGGTAACAGGGAAAAATGCTTTTACAACACACAAACCTCAATTCACAAATGTAATCATGCTTTAAAAATACTTTTTTCATTATTTTGTGTTCTGTTTCATGCAAAATAATATATATATTTTAAAAAATGTTTGTTTACCAAACAAAAGAATTAAAGTTGTTGGCTGAACTATGACTATAGGTAAATTAAATAAATCAATAAACTGATGTACTGTACCTTAACTTTTTTGGCATTAGTTATTTCTATGAAAAAAAATATTGTTTAATATTCCTCTTTCAACTGTAGATAAAGCTGAAATGCCAACTGGCTCAGGCTGCTTATCCTTTTTGTGTTGTAGCTGGCTCAACTTCAGAAAACTAATTGGACAGATGTTCAAAGTAAGGATGCAAATGTTGGTCAGTTAATTGTCAAGCAGCGAGCACAAATGCAGCAATGGATGTGCTGTGACCCTTTAAATGCACAAGCTGTGACTCTTTCTGCAATCCAAAATGCTTTATCGTGACACATGACAATACGTGGCTTACAGTACAAGGATAAATTCATTAACTGACTCTAAAATGCATCTGTTCTACAAACCATTTCTGACAAGAAAAGACATTGTTTATGTAGCGCTGATCGATTATGTTGCTAGATTTGTTCATTTAATGTCCATTCATTCTGAATTAGCTGATGAATTATTTGTCAGTTTAAACACCATCGTGTAGCGTATAAAGCTATTTATTGTTTGCACTCAGTCATGTGTGAGAAGAACGAGGAGGAAGTGCTGTTTGCGTGACTGTCGCTGTGTGTGGTTTTTGCACACACAACAGACCTTGTTCCAAACAATGGATGAGTAGTTTTCTTCATTATTTTATTTGGCTTCATAAAAGTCAATGTTGCTAGATCCTGTTGATAAATAGGCTTAAAGTGCGTTTTCAACATGTTTTCTGCTGAGTTCAGCATGTGATGCTCGAAACTACTTTCAGTGCCGCCTTTGGGATGGTCCACCGCTCACTTGCATGTTCAGTAGAGATTCTGTTACTGTTATATGGGTGGTGGAATGGACTTTTTTCACAAGACTGTTATGACCTGTTTAACGGTCATCATAATCTTAAATCCTTGAAAGTTTTTAATATTTAATTTAAATGTATAACTATTTCTATGCATTCATGAATGTATTAAATCATCTTTGCATCAAATTACAAAAAATGAATTTCAGCTTATGTGAAGTTTTTCTAATGCAGCGTCTATGGGGCTGAGAGTAAATTTGACGTTATTCTCTCCTCTGGCTGCCATCATCAGTTTTACACAATTTTTTTCTATTTTCTGAAAGTCTTGATAACACCATTGAGGAGTTTTTCTTATTATTTCAGCGATCAGGATTGTAAAATATTATTTGTTGTACTCTCCGTTTCACTGCACACTAAATTTACACAACCATGACGCCTTGAGAAAAGATAAAATAAAACAATTAGAAATGAGTTATTAAAACTATTATATATAGAAATGTGTTGAAAAAAATCTCTCCATTAAACAGAAATTGGGGGAAAAAATTGACAGGGAAGGCTAATAATTCTGGCTTCATGTTAAATATTAATAAAAATTTTATACAACTGATTTCTTTTTGTATATAGTTTCAATTGAAATTATTACTCCAGTCATTATTGCTTTTATTACTATCACATTAATCATAATAAATAATAATAATAATAATAATAATAATAAATAATAATAAAAGATAATAATGAATATTAGAGTGATTCCTGAAAGATCATGTGACACTGAAGATCGGATTAATGAAGCTGAAAATTCCTTTTTATAATCACTGGAATAAATTATTAAATTAAATGATAAACTACTTTTGAACAGTTATTTTATAGTGCAATAACATTTCACAATAATACAATTTGTACTGTACTGTATTTTTGATTGACTCATTAGATCATATAATATTTATACACTGTTTCTCAGATGTTAGAATGTGCCTTTCCTATTTCCCTTCTTTTCACATTCCTTTGGGAAATGTTTTTCCATTCCTTTTTAAACAATGGAAAAAGTATAATATGTTATTATAAAACAAAACCACATTTTTTGTATATTAGACGGGTGTGAAATGAATTTGGAAAAATATTATACACTGAACCCCATGTGGATTCACACAATCTGAGTTAAAAAGTGTTAAGTTGCACCCTGCTCTCCCCTACTATATGCAGATACCATCACTTGATCACAGTCTAGATCTGCCACAGCACCAGTGAAACTTTTGTTAACAAATTCCGCTTTCACACTTTCTGTCTTCATTGCTTTCTCAGAATCTTCTGGGATGCCTGAGTGAGGTGGCTATTTATTTAAAAAGTACGAGAATGTTAAGAAGTTTGAACGTTTCTAGAGCCCTTGAAGTAGGTCTTCTTTACCCGAGGAGTCTCTTGTCCTGGTTGAAGGGGATTCTTACGTACACTTTGAAACTACTGACGCTTGACAGGTTCTTGCAAGAGTTGTCTTTACTTTCGCTCTCCCACAGGCCTTTGATGTTAGAGTCTCAGTTTGAGACTTTTTGTAGTTTAAATCCGAATTTGAGGTTGTTTTGCCCCATTGGTTGCTCACACTTTGCATGCACGCACTATGGGTGTATTTGTTTGTTTGTCACCCAAAGAACATAAACCCCTATGAGTCATTTAGATTACGCTTCTCGTCGCCTCGCCGTCTCCATTTACCTCTTACGCGAACTGAAAACCTCCTCATCCCAGACGCATTATAGGTAATCACCGCCCTAATAGATAATTTTGTAGCATGGCTTTTGTGGGCTCTGCTGTCATTACGGCTTCAAAGAAAAGCCCCCTGAATGGGTTACGTCCTGTTGTTAGAATCAATGAGCTGCGAATTATTCCATATAGAGTGAGTTAGGAACACTGAAAAGAAGCATGCGGAAAGAAAGCACTGGCTGGAAGTATTGTGGATGTGATTGGTGTACGTATAACTCTTGAGGATTGGTTCAAAACAACATTAAAACTGGAACATTTTGGTCAAATCAATCATCTGCTTCATCAATGGAACATTTGCTGGATCTGATATTGGTTTTATACAGATGTATAATAAGCAAGAAGTTAATAATGATAGATTTAATACATTTTTTTCCTGCTTGTGTTCTGTTGAAGAACAGCTATTCAGATTATACTGTCGAGAGTCTCTCTTAGGTGATAGAGAACTGGTATATCTGAATGAATCAGTAGGTTTGCTGGAATGAATGATTGAATGACTGACTCATGAATGCAGTTGTTTAGGTTCTGAATGAGTAAGTGGGTTTTAGCCAGTCATTTAAGTGACTCACTTGTAAAGGTACTTACTTGTAGGCAGCTTTCTTGAAACTGAATTCATGCATAGCCTGTTAGCAAATAGAACTAGCATTGATGGCAATATCAATGACAAAAAATATACTGGTTGTCGAGTAATCTTCTGATCTAATATGCCCTTCTGGTGTAATTCAATAAAAGAAAATGTGGCTTTTATGTGAATACACACGCTCACACACAGACACTCTACTTCTGCAGTATATATGGTTTATGAGGTCTCTCCATAGTCTTAATGAATTCTTTACTGTAAAAAAGATTTTACAGCATTTCCTTACAGCAAGTCTGTGGCAAAATGTGAATGTTAAAGGACTCCGTTAAGTATGATTTTAAAGAATTTGAATTACAAGGACAGATCCCATGGCTGTATATACTAGCTTTATAGAGTACAACTTGGTCATATCTATTATAATGTGTATGCTATTTATGTTTTCATAAATTAGTACACATTAACACTAAACGCTGTTTTGTAGTCATGATAAACGTCTTTTTTATTCATCGTTTTTGGGTAAAGGTTTATTTTGCATAAAGAGTAGTTTACTGTAGTTTTAGTTTACTGTTAGTAAACATCATAAAACCACACTGCTGAGAGGTTCAGGGCTCAAATTTGCGACTGTTTTGGTTGCATATGCGCCCGAAATTTTATCTATGCAACCTCAAAATATATTTGGGAGCATTTGTGCGAGTGGATAAATTGTTGCCATACGACCAGTTTTCACTGCAAAATGTTCACCGCATGCACATATTTTGGAGAAATTTATGCAGAATGCATCTTTGCACCAAAAAACGCCAAATGCAGCGCTCAGGAAAAATTTAAAATAGTTGTCATGTCAACTTGCTGGAGTAAGCAAATCCCACAATGCTTGCCCCGCTTTCAAGCTCTTCAGATTGGCCCACTGCTCTAGAACAGAACGCGAATGGATTGGGTAATATCAGCTGTCAATTACTGTACTCAGTTCAGATGACAGGGAGCTACAGCCGCAAAAACGTAAAGGTCTGTATAAGAGAGAATGAAAATAACACTGACAGATTTTGTTTTAGAGAAGTTACAAATAATGACACATCTTATTAGTGATCATGTGGTGAATGTTAATCTACTTTTTTTTTTTTTTTACACATTTTGAAGAGTGGATAAAAGACTTCCAGTGGTGTAAAGTCCGCTATGAAAATGACTAAAGCCATTCACTGTAAAGCCGGTGGGACAGCATTTTCACGTAACAGTGTTTGCCACATCTACACATTTGCAACAAATGAATAAATGTTAACAAATAATTCTGTTAATATAAAACTTGTAGTAAGGGTGCTCATAATTTTTGTTAGGTGCACCAGTGTTTTTGTTAGGAGCACCAGTGCTAACAAGAAAAAAGGTAAATTTCGAGCCCTGTATATGAATATATGCTGTGTGATTCCTTATCAATAACAGAAAGACAAAAAAGCATGATTGAGAAAACAGCAGTTTAGAAAGCATCCAGTTAAGTCAATGTGGATTATTTTGCACAAGCTCTGCAATTCAGCACTTCAGTCTTGTCATGTCACATCTATCATTGACATGTCACACAGTAATCGATTGCTTTGAAGGGAGCATTTTAAAATGAAATAAAAAGCAGTGTGGTGACAAGGTGGCTCAGTGCTTAGCACTGCCGCCTCACAGCAAGAAGGTGACTGATTTGAGTCCCGGCTGGGTTAGTTGGCGTTTCTGTGTGGTATGTGTGGGTTTCCTCCGAGTGCTCCAGTTCCCCCCACAATCCAAAAACATGCAAAATAGGTAAACTGAAGAAACTAAATTGGCCGTAGTGTATGAGTGTGGATGAGTTTGAATAGATGTTTCCCAGTACTGGGTTGTGGCTGGAAGGGCATCCGCTGTGTAAAACAAATGCTGGATAAGTTGGCGGTTCATTCAGCTGTGGCGACCCCTAATGAATAAAGAGACTAAGCCGAAGGAAAATTAATTGAATGAATGAATGAATGAATGAATGAATGAATGAATGAATGAATGAATGAATGAATGAATGAATGAACGAATGAATGAACGAATAAAAAAGCAGTGTGGCTGTTGCTTTTATTTAAACTTGATTTTCTTCTATGAAGAAGCTCTCTATTATGGTGCTATAGCTAATTTAATATGCGTATTGGCAAGTATGAAAACACAAAACATTACATCAAAGTTATAATCTAGTATGAACTGATTAATATTATAAAAATATTTGCGGTAAAGGATTTATTTCATTTTATGTCTTTGTGTTGCAGTGGGTTTTTTTCTCAGAAATTGCATCTGCATTTATGTTCAAATATATGTACAGATATTATATTTATATTTATTGCAGCTCGAATGTAACAGCAAACACGGCAACGCCATTGTTGGTTCAGTTTTATTCATTGGAGTCTGAATAAATAAAGAAATAGTTTCCAATATAACAACAACACTGTGCTAACCCTGTGATTCTTCAGCTCAGGGACAATTCTGCATCCACAGAAAATGAAAGAATCATAAGTGCTTTGTGGTGCTGGGTTTGCTTTCAAGGAGGCTGGCGGTAATAACATTTACAGCAGTCGAGAAGGCTTTTAATTTCACCTGCCCACCTTTCTTCCCTCTCGCTCTTATCACAGTCTTTGTCCACTTATCAGCACTGTCATTCTTCATAAGTGTCATGCGGCCTAATGAAAACATCGCCTATGATGCCTTTGAGTTGAAAGTTGTGCGTGGGCCGCTGGGCAATATGGGCCAACCTGTTGCGCTTTAAATATATTAATATAAATATGTATGTAAAATTTGGTAAATCCACAACACTCAAAATAGCAATTCTATCATGCTCAGAATTTAACATAGGTTGTCAATTTATAAATGTTTGAGATGACCAATCAAATCAAGAGAGGTGGGGTTTTGTAGTTTACAAGTCAAATTGAAATCAAGCGTTCAATTCAACACAGTGCTTTTCAACACTTGGAAATGTGAGGTAAGATGTAGGAGGCTGAATGTTTACGTCCTGTTTAAAATGAAAATATTATGTCATGTCAAGTCTTATGATAGTGTCAAAGCAGCTTTAGATAGATGATGGGAAAAAAAATGATAACATATTTAGTGTATCAGCCAGGAAGCAGAGTAGAGATGAATGCTGTTGCAATACTCATTAAATTAAAGACGATTCAGTTCAGTTTAATGCAAATGTCACTAAAGATCGGCTCCACTGACCCCAACCAAGCAAGCCATAGGCAACAGTGGCAAGGGACCAAAACTCCACCAACTGACGGAAGTGGAAAACAAACCTTGGGCGATGCCAGGCTGGGTTGGGAGACCAGATCTCCTCTGGCCAAATGAAAAAGAGGCAGAGCTGCCAATCTAAAAGATGTCGGAGGGCTTGTGAACATTAGGGCATTCGTTGTGATGAAGGTTCAGGTACAAGTAGGTCACTATGCACGGTTTCAGTCTAGCTGACAGGATCTATGCAGATACTCATCTGTCCCTGAGGTCTTAGCAGGAATCAGTCTTGGCCTATTGACTCATATTTGTTCTCTCTGTCTGGGAGGCGATGTGTTGAGTTTGTCCTAAGTGTGCCACAACAATCTTCTCTGGATACACACCGGATCCAAGATTATATGAACCTTGGTGTGAACCTTGGAGAAAGTCAGATTAGCATGAGCATAGATGCCATTCAAATTTCAGTGTGTTTGGTCCAGACTTTTGTGCCTCTGAACATTATCTGCCTCTTCCTCTAAACTATGCTTACCTTCCAGCCTACAGCCAGTTTTGATATTCTAGGAAGAATTAATTGTACAAAATTATTTGACTGTAGTGTACTGTACATGATGGGGCTTTAATATAGCAGGAGCTCACTCAAATACTGTGGAGCTAAGCCCTTCAGAGCTTCATAAGGAGTCAATAACATATTAAAGTTTACACTGTGTTTAATAGAGAGCCAATGCAAAGCTGAAAGAACATGATTGTTATGCTCATATTTCTTAGTTTTAGTAAGCCATCTAGCTGCTGCATCTTTAAATCAACTCAAGTTTGTTTATTAGGCTTACATGGTAACAACCTATAGTAACAACGTGCTACGGTGGTCTAACCCTGAGGTCATAAAGCCTTTAGGTTGAACAGTCCAGTACAGCCTTAATTAGAGGCATTTAAAAAATAAAGATAATCACTAGGCTCTTGCATACTTTATACAGTAGAATAATATTGATTAATAAACATGATGTCAGTCCATTAAAATAAAAGCTGGCAACGCTAATATTAAGCAACATATCCCTCATTTTGCAGATAGTGTTATGAAAAACGAGTGTATTTGCTTTGAAATCCACTGAATTAATGAATAAATGTATCAATGACTTGTTCATTATAGTGACTTGTTACCACCTACTTGTGATTTTAGATTAAGTACAATACAATTAATAAATGTAATGTTTAAACTTGGTTTTATATGCTGTTTCTGTGGTACTATACTGTATCTAAATCCAGTTTTTGATGCAGTAGTTACTGTATTGCTTTATTTTGGACTGTAGTTTAGTTTGTACTGTAAGTGTCATTACAAATTATGTGTCAAGCCAGGTCCTGTGGGCCACTCTGTGCTAGAAAGTCCAGAGCCTCTTTTAGTCCCAGCCCACCCCTGCTTGGAAGTGCTACTGGAGATTCACATTTAGAGCCTTGCAGTCTGTGCCAGTTGAAGAGATGCTCAGTCAAAACAAATTAACAACATGAAGCGAAGCGGTTTTCAGAGGTCAAATTCTCTTTGCCCCCTTTTCTTTTCCGCATGTCTTCATCTATTATTTACTCTCTGTAATCTTCGCTGTTATTGGACCATCAAACTGATGTTTATTTCCTGAGTAAATGTGAAATGAAAACCACTATTGGTGGAATTGCTATTGATATTTTCTTTCATGGAGAGACCACCGCTGCTGCATAAAAGTGCTCTTGATATTGTTGCCGGTTTGGAGGTTGTATCAGTCTTTCAAGGGTTGTTGTCAGCAGGTTATTGAACTGGAGAGTAGAAACTGACCCACGGTTTGTTAACAGCAACCCTCCATGTAACAAGTACTAAAAAGGCAGAATGAGCTGTTCGTAAACAGGATAAGAGGAAATCTAACTATCCTGATAAGCACGTTCAATTACAGTTAAAGCAAAATGAACTGTCATTTGAAAACACAGAGAGCATACCGCAAACGGCTTGCAATATTGATGTGATTTGCACTGGAATTAATAAATGATTAGTACTAATAGAGCTGTAAGCGCACACATTAAAATAGGCCTTTATTTGAATAAATTAAAGGTGTCTTGTTTGCTTGCAAAATTAGAGTTTATGGGTTCAATGCTATTATCATTTCATGCATTAATTAGTAGCCTTTCACAGATTCTTTAATTATCTCGTCAAAGACAATCCCATTCATCCAAAAAAAATAAAATAAATCATAATTATTAAGTCAAACATGACATCAAAAGAAATATATTAATAAATCAGATGAAGCACTCCCTCAAGATTCTAATTCAAGAATCACTTTGAGTGTTTTTAAAGACCAATATATCTCAAAAAATAGTTCAGATATATTTCTTAGAAAGCCTTTAACTTCTGGCTTTCCATATTAAGCAATCAATTAGCAACAACTTTGATGGTTTACTGTAAAATGCTGAGTTCCACACAATTCATTCATATTGTCCCAACGAATTGATAAAGTTATATTTTATTATTATTATTATTATTATTATTATTATTATTATTATTATTATTATTATTATTATTATTATTATTATTATTATTATTATTATTATTATTTAGGAGTTTTAACCTTTAATTGATAGAACAGTGTAGAGAATTGACAGGAAGTCATGGGGCGCAGAGAGAGGGGAAGGATCGGCAAAAAACCTTGAGCCAGGAATTGATCTTTGGTTGCCGTGAGCACCCTTGTGCTATATCGTCACCTTGGAATTCTAAAAAGTAATTTTCTGCTTGGAATTGTAAGGTTTTACCTGTGAGATAATTAATTGAAGAATTACTTTTCAACAAATAAACTCAGTCTGCTTATTTTTTAATAATAAACACAAATTTTGTTGTAACAATATATTGACGCTTGATGTTTGAAAGTTACTTTTTTGTTTTCTATAACATTTATTTAATGTTTTAGGATGATTATTTGTTCTTGTTCAAATAAAGCATACAAGGCTGTTCTAAATAATTTGTCCAGTGCAGATGTTAATTTTATGTAATTGATATGGTAATATTTATTATTGTAATTAAGACGTCATGAATTAAGATAAGTATTTGCCCTTCAAGGCTTAATATCAAATTTAAAGACTTCAAAAGAAAACAGACAGTGAGCAAATGAGTTAACAAAGTTTAATAAACACTGAAAAATTTAATTGTTTCACTGACTAAATATACAAAAATAAAATATATATTTCACATTTAATATAATTCTTTTTTTTTACAACGGAGCAGTCCTGTGGAATGACCAAGAAAGCTTATCCTGATTGGTCCTCATGTGTGCATTTAAAAAGCTGATCGAACTTTTTTATTGACTTTGTAGATCAAGCCTTTTTTTGTTTTTGTTTTAAATAAAAAGTCTTAATGTAAACATTCATCAAATCATTAATTTTCTTTTCGGCTTAGTCTCTTTTTTTAATCAGGAGTCGCCACAACGGAATGAACCGACAACTTATCCAGCATATGTTTTACGCAGCAGATGTCCTTCCAGCTGCAACCCATCACTGGGAAACACCCATACACGTATTCACTACAGACAATTTCGCTTATCCAATTCACCTATACTGCATGTTTTTGGACTTGTGGGGGAAACTGGAGCTCCCAGAGGAAACCCACGCGAACACGGGGAGAACATGCAAAGTCCACACAGAAATCCAAATTGGCCCAGCCGAGGCTCGAACCAGCGACCTTCTTGCTGTGAGGTAATCATGCTACCCAGTTCGCCAGCGCGACGCCTCGAGATATAAACAACTTATAAAAAAAAATCACATAATGTAAATAAGTTGTCATTTAATAAGAACATGTGAATAACTCAATTTTGACTAAAATGTCAGATAGAACCGTATAATTCTAAGGTGACGATATGTCAGCGCAACTAACCACCAAGCTATTGGCGCAGACTGATTAAGTTATCTTAATCGTTTTTGCAAATTTAAGTGGATTGAGCATAAAACAGTTGAGTTATACCCCCAAAAAACTTATGGGGGAACTCTGTTGGTTCAACTTATATTAAATAAGTAATTTGAACAAGCAGCAAATGTATTTTTAAAAGGTATTTTAACTGTTTTTGCATTTTGTGTAATATAGCTGTTATACGAAGTCTTTACTCCAGTCCTAAATGTCTTCATAAATCATTCATATCAGTTGAATTGGTCTTAGAAATTTTTTTTATTATTATTTTTTATGCTGAAGTTGCTTCACCCGAATTCAAACTTTAACCCAGCAACTTCTCCAAATGAACACATGACATGCAACTTGACGCACATTTGGCTTAAAGTTTTGCAAGAATCTAACTAGAAATGTTGAACTGAAAGAGAATCCCTGAGGTCATCCTGAGTGTGCATGTGTGGGCCTGTTTGCATGTGTATTTCTCTCTCCCTTTGCTTTGAAATTGATACATCTCAAACTTTTGACGCTATGAACTTGTCCTGCAGTCAAAAAAGCCATTTTCGTTTTGTGGAGCGCTTGACACTGACTCAAACGACTCCGTATCGACCAAAACATCAAGATGAGAGACACTGGCGTCCGGCAGCACGTCAGCGCTCTGACAAACAGAGCTGTAGTTGAAAAATCTCATTGCTGTCCTTTAAACCGGCCAGGCTTGAAGTCTGCGGCTCTGTGAAGAATAGTGTTTAGCCGCCATTACTTCTCTCTGACCTTGTGACGACAACGGCGAGACGAGCGCCGGGTTACAGTTGAAAGTTTTTGGACAGTGATAGCTGGATGTCACCTCCAACTTAAAGCTGAATTATTTAATCCTTCTCTCTCATCTCCACAAATTTTCCAGCAAGTTTCTAGAGTATGCAGAATTGCATAGTCATAAGAGTGGTACAAAGAAAGTATGTTTAAAAATCACTAGCTTTGCTCGCTGTAATGAACCTCGCTCTTCATTTCTGTAGAAGATGAATATGGAAAGGAAAGCAAAGTCTCCCTAATGAACCATTCTTAGAGATGTTCTCATTTTATACGACTGAAGTTGAGTGTCTTCCGGGAGTGGGGAAAGGAAACATGTCGGCGATCCTGATTAATACGGTGGCGATGTTTTGATAGCGAGTCGCGCTTTGACTTTTGCCATTATTCACGCCTACCAATCGATTCAGCCTGCTTCTGTCACAGAGACGAAAGTTGACTTTTACTTATAATTAAAGCAATCTAGATGCAAATCAGGGCAAATACGATCGGCATATTGTGTTATGAAGCCTGCCATGCTCTCGGGAGCTCCGTGTCATTACTGGCCGCCCTTATCAGGCATGCCAAACACACACGCCTGCGCACACACACACATAAATATCAGCCCTCGCTTCGTAAAACACACAACATGCCTCTTTATGCAGATGTGCACAAATTTAAGTGATATCGTGATGCACTCCCTTTGATTAGTTGCATTCATTAAGCGCTAAAGATTGTAAATGTCGCTTTTAAAGCGGTAAAACCTGTCTGCATACATTCACAGCTGGGTCCTAATGTCAGGAGATGCCATTAGAAGCCATTATCCCATCAAGAGCCATTCGTCTCATGCTGTTCTTGAGATATCTGAAGACTTGGGCTTAAAACTATAAGTCCTCTTTGATTCCCGTAGATGTCCCTTTTTTCTCAGCTCTTAAAGGGATCATTATTTCACCCAAAAATTTAAATTGTCATCATTTACTCGCATTTTAGTGGTTTCAAACCTGTTTGACTTTCTTTCTTCTGTTGAAGACCAAGGAAGGTGTTTTGAAGATGGAACTCATGAAGGCAGCAGCCATTGACTTCCATTGGATTTTTATTCCTACTATGCATGTTGATAGATGCTGGTTTCTTCTTCAGAATATCTTATTTTATTAAATTTATATATTAGATTTTAGAATATATTAGATTTATATGAATTTGTAGTTTGGATGAACTATCCCTTTAAGAACTGTGATGTTTTTAAGGGATCATGATATTAGGAATCTACAATATATACTATATTATTCTGTACAATACAATCATACTGTAGCTCACTTAAACCTATCAGTTTTAACCAGAGTTCATTATAAATGGTAGAATAGCTTGTCTTGTTACTCTAGTCAGTTTAACTCAACACACAGTTACACTCCAGCTACTCATGATAAAAAACTGCATGTTTTGTTGAGAGTTATTTCAGACTGATCTGAAAATTGTGTTAAAATTATCCCAGCAGGAACACAACATCATATGACGTTAAGGTTAGGTTAGATTTAGGTCATGACATCAGGTGGCCAAAATTCAATGTCTACCCAGTGTCTAAGGACGTTATTTTGATGTCCAATAACGATGTCAAATACGTTGGTATTTGGTTCAATTTAGGTTGTGTTGGAAAGTGACCAAAATCCAACGTTTGATAGATGTCGTAGTGGTAACATCCACACAACCTCAAGGTGTAAACGTGATTAGGCGTTGATATTTGGTTGATTTTAGATTGATTTTAGGTTGGCCGTTGGACATTTATCTGCCTGAAGTTGGGTTCTGACGTCAACCCAATTTTCATTTCCAAACAAAAACTTACATCCCCACGTCGTTGTGGTACAATATGGTACACCATCAATATGACATCATGTTGACATCCTGTGCCTGCAGGGATAATGAAATTTGTGGAATCATATTCTCACCCTTATGTCATTCAAAACTAAATTGGCTTCATTTTGTCTAGTGGTTTTTATGTTGGAAGATTAAAAAAAGAAAGATTAGGCTTACAAATTCACACTTTTGTCATCCTTTCATGATGATCAGAATTTTAAGGAAGCCTGTTTAAATAAAAACAATTAGAAATTTCGCCATTGCATTATACAAACATTTCCTAGAAATTAAGACAGAAGTGCAAGATATAAATCATGTCACATTAATTTTTTACATTTCAAATCATGTTTTAAATTAATATTTAACATTTATTCACCATACCAAACACCTATAACCTACAGTATTAGCCCCCTGAATTATTCTGTTTAACAGAGAGAAGATTTTTTTCAACACATTTCTAGACATAATAGTTTTCATAACTCATTTCTAATAACTGATTTATTTTATCTTTGCCATGATAACATTAAATAATATTTGACTAGATATTTTTCAAGACGCTTCTATACAGCTTAAAGTGACATTTAAAGGCTTAACTAGGTTAGTTAGGTTAACTAGGCAGGTAAGGGTAATTAGGCAAGTTATTGTATAACGATGGTTTGTTCTATAGTCTATCAGAAAAAAATATATATATAACTTAAAGGGGCTATTAATTTTGACCTTAAAATTCTAG
Source organism: Danio aesculapii (assembly GCF_903798145.1). Classification (NCBI taxonomy): domain Eukaryota; kingdom Metazoa; phylum Chordata; class Actinopteri; order Cypriniformes; family Danionidae; genus Danio; species Danio aesculapii. The sequence goes on along the minus strand of NC_079447.1, from coordinate 19,076,003 downwards.
CCGAAATAAAACAAATAAGACTTTCTCCAGAAGAAAAAATATTATAAGAAATACTGTAAAAATTCCTTTCTTTGTTAATCATCATTTGGGAAATATTTAAATAAGAAAAAAAAAATAAAGTGGTCTAATAATTCTGACTTCAGCTGTATATCTGTCTTTAACTAAAAATAAAAAAACAGGTATTTTCCAGAGTGTTTCAAGGTGTGTCCCAGATCACATACTTATGCACCGTTCTATGCCAACTGTAAAAACTGTAAAAAGAATAAGTGCACTTTAAATACCCGGATGATGCACTTATTCAATCATTAAAATGAATTGTAGATTGTTTGCCCACGTAGCGGAAGGGTGGAGCTTTCAGGCACTCATGTTAGATTAATTAATTTATTTTGGATTGTTAAAAGCAGTATTCACCTACGAGAATGATTATACCGCCTCCCAATGGTGAATGTGGTTATGCTCATTGTAGGTATCATTTGGTAGTTTGGTCATTTATTTAGCTAATTTGGCAACCGTCAAACATTATCTAGAAGACTGTTTTAATTTTCGCTCAGTAAAAACACGTTAGTGTTGCATTTGGGATAACACTACATACATATACTATGCTGTTGAATGTGTTAGTGCATAAGTACATAGTGTATAAGAGCATTGTGTGCCATTTGGGATGTAGCTTCAGTGTTTTGTCACACAATGGGGTCCAATGTTGTTTCAATTCAATAGTTTGGACAAAAATAATTCTTCAAAACATCTTATTTTGTGTTCTCCAAATGAAAAAGCTGCACAGGTTTGAAATGACATTAAGGTGAGGAAATAATGACGGCATTTTCACGCTTTTTTTTTAGATTAAAAACTAAATTGAAAGCCAGTAAGTGCAGTAAAGTGCTGTATTTAATTTCACATGCTAAATGGACGTTTACATAGACATCTTAATGGCACAGCAGCAGAAAATGGCCTGCTTAATTCTACAGGTTTGAGAGATGGTGGAGATTGTTATAAATAATGCATTTGGACTGTTTTTAGCACACACACAAACACACAAAATCTTGTATTAACCTCAAAGTGAAAACAAATGGCCCATTTAAGTACTTGTTAAACGTATTGGTTGATACCTTTTAAGCACTTGTTTCCCTATTATCTGATTTACAGCTATCTTTAACTTGCAATTAAATAGTCTTTTTTTTTTTTACTCCTCCCAAGTGAGCTTCTCTACATCAAAGAATGATTGACTTAAATGAATGATTGTCTTAAATGCAAAAATCCCCATAAAGATTCAAACGTGTCTATCTGCGTCAAGGGGGTGCATAATTACAATCTTTATCATTGGGAGGTAATAAACATCTCCAGATTTAGCCCGACCCTCTCTCATGTTTACCCTCTGCATTTAGAAATCCATTTTAATTTTGCATCTCAATGCCGCAGCTGTTTTTGGGCGCTATGTGTCAAATGCGAGAGCAGAAAAGACGCGAACGGGAGACGACGGCCAGCAGAGATTGAGAGGCTGGGTGTGTGTTTGTGTTCGGCTTCCCATCACTTCCTATCTAATTACCACACACACACACATCATTAGGAGGATCCAAACAGCAGCACAATACACAGGGAAACGAGTCATTACCAGCTAGGTGGGAATCAATTAATGCCTCATTTTCGGTTTCATTGTGCACATTCTAATTAAACAGGCAGTTTGGAAAAATAGTCAGGCCTCTTTCTGTTTTCTCACAGACATTGCTGGTGAGAAGGGTTGCCGTTTTGTGGCACCAGCGGTTGTTATGTTAACACATTTTGGATTAAAAAAGCAAGGGTAAAACTTATGAATGCACACTTGCCAAAGTATTTCCCTTTGGAGTTTTTGGAAAGTCAAACTAACCAGCTGTGAGGTGAATCACTACATTAAAAAGTTAATATGAGGCAAGGAATTAAATAAAAATTGGATGAAAACACAATGGTACAAGATTGTGTACTTGCTTGACTTGAATTATGAAAAAACTGCAATCCTACGAAGGATGCGAATGATACAAACAAATTAAAAACACTTATAGAAGAATTCTTTTAAAGTTGTTTGTTGCATCTGTAGAAATGATAGTGATTGATTTTACTAGTGACGGATTTCACAAGGTTATTGTAAAAATAATTATAATAACAAGGTTATAACAAGGTGCATGGTTTGAGTAAACTTCTTTTGACTTATAAACTATTCTTTAGAGCATTTATTTGCACAAAAAATTTTAATAAAATAAAATATGCATATTTGATTTGCACATGCTAAGTTATCAGGATTTACTGGATTTTTTAAGGGTTTGAGTTTTTTATTTAGAGCGTTATTTTCAAGAGAATTTGTCAGAATAAAAAAATTATCATTATTGTAATTGAAAATCAGGATCTGTAGAAAATGTATATTAACTTTAAGTAAGTGAGTAAAGCAGCTATCACACTTCATTTTCTTCCCATAGACTTCTATTCATACGCACGCGAATGCATCAGACCAGAAACGTGCGACAAGTTTCAGTTTGCTGTGTTGCAAAGTTCAAGCTTAGTGAACTCTGACCTGTAAAATTGCATCACTTGACTGCGTAAGACCAATCGAGGATTAAACATTACCACTCTGGACAGAAAATAAAATATTGACCAATCACTCTTTTTTAAATGTCTAATCATCTTGTTTAATCCCGGCCCTTTTCGCAGCACTGTACAACAGAATTTCACAAGCTCAAACTCTAGTGTGACCACAGCTTTAGTTAGTAAATAAATAATTAATTGAATACATAAATAAAGACCATGTTGGAGTCAAATATGTAATTTAGTAATTAGATGCATATTTTAAGTAAAATATTAATTTGGGTTTAGCTTTTTTTATAAACTATAAGTTAATAATGTACCTTTAAGTTGAATTGAAAAATGAAAATAGGTCAAAATATTACTTTATATTACATATATACTTATTTTATATTTAGAAATATGAGGTAAAAGTACATCCCTATGCAAGCCCTAAAAGGCCTATGTGTTAGCACATTTAGCACACACAGTATACAACTATGAAATGAAAATTAAAGGATCACTTGAAATTTATCAGGATTTTGGAGATTATATATTTATGCAACAGTTCTGTCTGGTTCTCAAATCTGATTGGCTGATAGCCGTGCAATATTCTGCAATATCAGAACTCATACAGCCTCTTCATCCTTCTGTATTACTTTGCCCACATAGAGTGACAGCAGATCAATAAATTCACAACAGTTTGAAAAATATTGCAGCTGTTGCACAACATAATGTACTTTTGAGGCCTTTCTAGGCCTTTTTATGTTGTTGTTTAGATCACAACTATACAGTTTATTTACAAGGATAGTGCCTATTTTAAATATTAATAATGTCTGAGATACAATGCATTGGCCACCGTCAGCCTGTCATTGAGCAGAGAAAAGACGGTTTACGTTGTCCATCCACAAGATGGCGACAGAAACCACATGATAAACCCTTAGAGGAGAAAAGATCAAACCATTATAAAATTTGTGAGTGACATATTTAGTAAATCTCTCTCTCTTTTTATGTTGTAGTGCTGTATTTATACCATAGTAATTGTAGTGTATTGAGTGTGAGATGGGACTTGTATATTAGGAATGCATGTATTTTGTGTTGGCCACTCTTTGTATGACCCTGAGTTACTTTTTGGTTAGCCATCTGTTTGTTTCTAATGAGTCTCCTGGTTTTGTTACTGCAGATTACTTAAGTAAAAAGAAAGAAAGAAGAAATCTCTGCATTAGTTTAGAATTTTTCCTAACAACAAACACAACCGTAATCTGGTTTGACTTTTTCAAATTAATTATTAATTAATTATTGTTAATTATTATTAATTGGTTAATTATTGTGATCTCCCGATTGCAACAGAGAAATACTGTAAAATATCTCTGTAGACTGATGGCATTTCATGCCGTTCAGCCTTATAATCCTAAAATGTGAGCAAAATCACCTGTTTTGTCATTACGTTAGACATTACGCTAGAGAATCATTCAAATACTAGCTCTAAAATAAAGTTTGTGAACTAGCAACCGTTTCTGCTGTTCTGACCATCAGCTGCAGATGTGAATGAATGGTAGACAAAGATAGTTCCTCAAACAGAAGGATTTTTAGACTATCCTTGTTTGATTTTCCTTTTTATATACTCAACAACGCACACCTCCCACCAGTGCCGATATACAGCTATATCGCACTGCTACTCATGTGATATTGCATATATATATATATATATATATATATATATATATATATATATATATATATATATATATATATATATATATGAAGCAACATCAGCATTGAAATCAATAATAAAATGTCCAAAGTCCAAATCAGCTGGTAAGAGTGATTTCTGAGAACATTTAGGACTGGAGTAAAGATTCTGTACAACAGTTAAAATATCACTGAAAAAATGACATTTGCTGCTTTTTCAAACTATCCACTTATTTTTTACTTTTTTAGAAAATTATTTTTGAGTAAATTTGTCAGAATAACAAATGTTTTCCTTTATTGTAGAAACTCCACCAAACCATTTATTAACTCTTCTGCAGTTAAAGCATTGATATTGTTTTCTCACAAAAAATAATAGAGACTTTCTAAAACAGCATGTTTTGCTATTTTATGCACACGATTAATGTTCTAAATGACAACATATTTACATTTAAATTATGAAGAAATGTCATCAGTAGTTTACAGAATAAACCAAACATGACATTTTACTCCAACACATAACTACAAAATGAGTGACTCTAAACACGTCGTAACAATCTAAATAAATTCAAATGAAGGGTGTGAATAGGGCGGTTAGAGGTTAATGTGGTGATAATTATGAATGTGATTTGCTCTTGGCTGAGAACCTGGAAATTGAAAGAGGGGGAGGGTTACGCTGTGATCATATCTAATGCATTAACTTAATGACCAGATTCAGACTCTGCCATTCTCATGCTTTATTAAACCCCACGCCGCTGTCATCTGTGCCGCCAATTTCGTCCAGAGGTTGAATATGTCACTGTTTAACCAAACGCACACACACATCTAGACTTCTGCCATTTTCTCAATTGACTTCATCCTGAGTGAGCTACCATGTTTATATATCTGTTTTTATTTGTCATGCTTTATTTGCTGGAACTGAAGTGTGAAAAGGGTTTAGATTTGACACGCAATGCTAGGAAAAGAAATCCGAGGCTCGGAGGAATAATGTATGTAACCTTGAGTACTTCCTGTTGATGTCATTGCTGCCGCTAAAGATTATGGGACAGGACATCAGTCGTGAGGGTCAGCTTCACCTCCAGAACTGAGCTTATTGAATGACTGTGGGATTCAGTGGAGTTTGGTTGAAAAGCAAGGTTTGAGTTATTCAGGTAATGAGTTTCAGTTATCATTGGTGGCTAAAGTGATTAGAACTGTGTGAAACTTTATATTATCTGGATAAAGTGTCTTGTGCTAGTTAAATACAGAAATATAGAAAAATTACGCTATGAGTTCATACTGTTGAACCCATTGTTGAACCCATGAACTGTTGAACCCAATAGAAAAAGTATTATTGTTTACCCAGGATTGCAATAAAATTAAATAAACAAAGTTAATAGGATTAATATAACATTTACAATAACTTAATATTTTATCCATTCCGTTATTTATCTTAAATGGCTTGATATAGTTTATATCTTTTAGTTTTTAGTACTGACCATTTAATTATGTTTTTTTTTTCTGAAGCTAGTAAGTGCAAAAGAAAGGCTAATATTCACATTTGCCTTATTTTTACTTTCTTCACACTCAAAAACATTATATTTGCTATATATATATATATATATATATATATATATATATATATATATATATATATATATATATATATATATATATATTGATATATTGATATATTGATGTGCATTTTGATTGTAACTTCATTAAAATATGTTAAGGTAATTAGTTATCATTTACGCCAGTTAAATTGCATGTTGTTTTATCAGTTTTCAAACCAACAAAACATCCAATTTATGTAATATTGGCCACACTCATTTTTGTGATTATTAAGTATCAGATTATAAAGGCATATTTTTTATTGTCAAAATTTTCACAAATATCATACACTGCTTTTGTCTGTTTAGGTATAGCTTCTTTAGTATTCATTCGAATAAATTATAACAGAAAACTGAGAAATACATTTAAATGTAATATTGTATTACATGAGGTCCACTATAGTGGATAGTTAAATCATCCATATAAATAATTCAATGAACTAAATTACTTAATGAATTATTAAGGAGTGATTAAATGTTTCAACCCTTTTTTTTTCCTTTCAATTCCTTTACCATTGGCACTCTACTAGATATTTAATTCACAAACAAGCATGTGTTTTAATAATTTTTTTCATGGTGCAGTATAGACCAAAACAAAAGGGAAAAGAGCTTGATTTGAGAATTTGAATTCAATTTTTATTTATTAGAATACATGATATATATATATATATATGTTTTTCTTTTTGCAGGTGCAATGATATTGTGCAGCGCTAGTTACATAGCTGGGGACTATTTTGAGGTGCTTAATAATATCATTGCGCCTGCTGCAGCTTTGGCACAGCAGCAAAGTCACCTGATTATTATGCCAGAATGAGAAAATAGTTCCAGCCATATTGACCTAGAAAATAGCAACCTTTTATTTTCTGTTGCTCTTAGTACAGGATGTAACTACAGAGGAGTCAGGCTTTTTTTGAGCGAGATGCTAAAGGTCTAATCCAATTCAATGATTAATGCTAAGCTAAGCTAAATGTGTCAGCTTGCTTGGTTTGGGACTTGTGGATTTGCTCTTCAGTGTTTGTACTTCAGCATGGTTTAAATTTCACTGCTGGAACCGATCTACACTGGACTTAGACTCTGAAAATCAATTGAATTAAATGGATTTAAAAACTGATCAAACTTATCTGTTTAACTTGAAGTGGCTTGAAAATTTTGCAAAAAAAGTGGAGTGTTCCTTTTAAGCTCAAATACGTGTTAACTATTTTTTTCAACATATCTGTTATCCTTGTTTGCTTTAACACCTTTCATGAAGAGGTCAAAGCAGTGCTCTGAAGCCCTGACTCCTATAGAAAGTCTCATATTTCCACATTTGTTTTATAATTTGTTCAAAAGTGGCCACCGAACTTCCATTTGGCTGTAACTCATGCGGTTGCCATGTTTTCCAGTCCTCCCATCAGCCATAAGCCGGTCCTAAACAACAAATAGCGAGGCTTTGATTATTACCGCATGTTTTGACAACTCACTAAATTACTCCGAACCCTTTCACTCAAATTGCCTGCATTATGTGCAACCATAAACACGCAAATTGCGCAGTGCATTTGTTTATTACCCATAAACAGAGACCCCTGCAGTCTGCATTCCACCGGTGAATCTCAGGCCTCATTTACATACTCCCTTCTTACCTGAATGGACAGATCATTGGCTCCAGCATCGGAGTACTTAGGTCTCATGTAAAAAGCCAGACTGTGTGTCATCTGGATGCATTAGGTAGAAAGGCTGTAATGTTTAATGACACTCTCTCTCTTTCACACTTTTAGCCTTCTAATGAGATGTTCTCCTTTTTGTATGGACGAGAGAGAGTGTGTGCTTCAGGGAGAAGGTTTTCAGAAGGTTTTCACAGAAATGTCTGTCACTACAGGGCTGTCACGATTATGACATTGAGCTGACTAGTTGAAGAAGAAAGAATTATTATTTTTCCAATTAATTGTCTGTTTTCTGTGTTTTTTGTTTTTGTTGATTTTTAAAAAAATATTTTATTAATATTAATTTATTTATTGTTTTGTGAATTATTTGATTTTTGTTTGTTCTTACGTTGTGCCATTTACTATTAAAGTAAACAACACAACAAACTGGGCTAACAGAAAATGGCATACACATAAAACACATAAACACACACAGAGAAATATATGTTTGCCTATATATACATTCAGAAAGATTCAGGAACAAAATCCTATTGTCAACACTGGCCTGCGAGTTGTGCTAGGTGCTGAAAAGCTGCAGTAGCTGTATTTTCTGAGCAACAAGTTGGAAGTAATTAAACTGTAGCTATTAGAAATTAATACAAATACACTCCACACATGCCATCGCATCTCTCTCGCTCTTTCTTACTAATTCATGAACATAAATGCTTTCTCTTTTTCTTATTGCTGTCTTTCTTTGATTGATTTGAAGTGGGTAAATATCTAGTTCTAACCATTTAGCCAAAATAACAGTACACAATTATTACAATGTATTGTTTCACCTGTCCTGTCAACACAGGTTTATAGGATTAGTTCATCCAAAAAAAATGACATTTCTGTTATTAATTACTCACTCTCATGTCATTAGAATCCCCTGAGTCTGCCTTTCATCTTTCCAAACACAAATTAAAATATTTTAGAAAATTTACAAAGCTCCACGAAAACATTTGTCGACCAAAAACGTTTACTCTAATGGCAAGATGTTGGACTGTCCTTAGTAAATAGTGATTTACATTTATTATTATTATTATTATTATTATTATTATTAGTAGTAGTAGTAGTAGTAGTATTATTATTATTATTATTATTATTTTGATGCACAAAATCTTTCTTGGAGCTACACATGATTACAGTTGAACCACTGAATTGAGAGGTCTCTTTGCCTCCATAGACATAGACGTAGACATTCAAAAGCCAAAAACGAAAGAAAAAACTTTCGAAACCTTCCATATGACTTTAGTGGATCATGTTTGCGGACCAACAAAGTTTACTATGGACAGTACAATGTGTGTGTGTTTTGCTGCTTACTCTAATGGCAATATGTTGTACTGTCCTTAGTAGACGGTGATTACATTTTCAAAATAATTCTTGGAGCTTCACATGATTACATGAGTCGAGAGCACTCTTAGTCTTTATATACATAGACATTCAAAGTCCAGAAAAAATAAGAACAACACTCAAAACCTTCCATATGACTTCAGCGGATCAACGATCATCATATGAAGCTCCTCGAACATATTTGTGGACCAAAAAAGGTCAATATGTGCAATACAATGTTTGTCTGTTTTGCTGTTGACTCTAATGGCAATATTTCTTACTGTCTTTAGTAAACAGCGATTACATTTTTTATATGTACACAAAATTGTTCTTGGAGCTTCACATGACATAGACATAGACATTCAAAGTCCAGAAAAGAAAGAAAAAACACTTTCAAAACCTTCCATATGACTTCAGCGGATCGATGATCGTCATACGAAGCTCCACAAACATATTTGTGGACCAAAAAATTGCACTATGTGCTATACAATGTTTGTTTGTTTTGCTGCTGACTCTAATGGTAATGTTTTACTGTCTTTAGTATTTGCCGATTAATTAAAAAAAAAAAAATTTTGGTGCACAAAATTGTTCTTGGAGCTTCATATGATTACAGTTGGACCAAATGTTTTTTTTTTTTCTGAACTTTGAATATCTATTACTGTTTATAAAGGGTCGAAGAGCTCAGATTTCATCTAAAATATTTTGATTTATGTTTCAAAGACAAATAGAGGTCTTAGGGAATTGGAACAACATGAGGGTGAGTAATTAATACGTGAACAATTTACGTGAACTAACCCTTTAACTTATCAATGATGATAAATGGTCAATAGCTCTGCATAGGGCATCAACTACCAGGGATATCATACTATGCCATCAAAATCCTCCTCAGTGCCATTGCAAATTTGAAAATGAAAGTAAAAGTGCAGTCCCATTGTCTAGCAATGTGTTTTGGCTTACATTGTCCCCCTTGTGCCTCTTAATGGAATTGCAATAGCAGCACTTATCTGAAACAACCACGCTAATTCAAATGACTGCAATTAGATGCTTATTTAATAGTCAAGACAGCCCTTTCTCTCAGCACTTTGGCCAGGATCGCCACAGAAAGTGCAGCGTTGGCAGAAAGACATCATCACGGATGTTGTTCTCTAGTCCCACTCTTATATTTGCTGACCGGTGACAGATGGTCCTGCTTGCACCAAAGGGGTTCCACTGTTTGCCATCAGTATTTGCCTTTTTATAGTCTAAATCCTGCAATGCGCCTTTGATTGATTATCGCAAAGTGTAATATTTCAGCACAGCATGTGTAAACAGGGACGCCGGAGGTCCAGCGCTCATTTTGGTGTTGTATTAGAGAGATTTGCCACAGTGGTTTCTTGCAGTTCTTTTGGAGAAATGCGTAATGAAGGATGACCTCAGAGAGATACATTTTGCAGGTATTAATGAAGAGCGCCATGCGTAGCCGTCACCGAGGAGGCTGACGGGCCACATGCGTCTTGTTAGCAGGAGGTTCAGGTGAGAGGTGAGGTGATTTGCATGGTCCCTCATCTGCCTGAAGGCCTGACAGTGGGATCTACGGCACAATTAAAGACCTGCTGTCTGATGAGTTCACCTGTGGTTTAGTTTGGGTGGGAGAGCCTGTCTTGCTCATTTGGTAACTATCTGTCATACTCGAGCACTTTTCTTTTCTTTTTTTTGGCTCTCATCTCATTTGCAGAACGGTTCATTTTTGTATGTTTTTTTTAAGTAGTTGTTCAGTTGTATGATAGTACTGTTATCTACCTTATTTTTAACATAATAATGGATACAACAATTTGTGGACTCATCACCATTTGTTAAAACATAATTTTAATTTATTATCACAGTCATGGACAAATAGTTTCACCATTTGTCTCACTTAGGATCCTGTAGGGTCCTAAGATTTCCATGATGCATAAAATTCAATATTCAGTAAAAAATAATAATAATAATAAATTCAAAAATTAAAAGGAATGTATTGTATTAGTTGAATGTCTTGGAAAATTTTGGGTGAATACACCTGACATATTTAAATATACTTAAAGCATAGTTCGCCCAAAAATTATCATTTTAATCTTATCTTATCCTGTAATTTCTTTCTTAGTTTCTTTCTTCTGTTAAACACAAAAGAAAATATTTTGGAAAAAATGGAAACTTACAACCGTTTATTTCCATGGTATTTCTTTTTCCATCCCAGACTAATTGGAAGTATGTGCCCAGGGCTACATTTTTGAGAACTGACAAATATGTACCCTGGACTACGTATTTTTGAATGAACTATCCCTTTAAAGCAGGGGTGCCCAAAGTTTTCTGTATAAAGAGTCAAAAACCAAATATCATTCAGAGCTGTGGGCTGAACGCAAATATACCAAACTATATTACATTAAAGTTGAGATGGGTAATTTCCTAATGTATTTCATAATATATTTTAAAATAAATAGAAAACATTTTTAAATTATAACTTTGCAATAAAACACGGACAATTACATTTATAACACAGTGGAGTTAAATGCTGAATACACTAGTCAAGCAGAATCTACCTTTGACTTGATTTGCTCACAAAATCAGATTAATTTATGCCATTTAATTGAAACATTTAATTTCAGTTAGCTTTTAACAATATAACAAACAAAGGGTTACATTAAATTTGAATTGACAATCTCTAAATCAGTGTTTCTCAACCACGTTCCTGGCGGATCACCAACACTGCATGTTTTGGATGTCTTGTTTCTCTCTCTCTCACCCATTACAGTTCTTTCAGTCTCTGCTATAATGAGTTGATCTGAATCAGGTGTGTTTGGTTAAGGAGACATGGAAAATGTGCAGACTTGGTGGTCCCCCATGAATGTGGTTGAGAAACGGTGCTCTTAACCATCCCCATCATTCTCCCTCTCTTCTAACATGGGATGGCGGGCCAAATCAAAAGTAACCACGGGCCAAATTTGGCTCGTGGGCCCTAGTTTGGGCATCACTGCTTTAATGCAAATAGAAATATTGATAATAAAAAGCAGAGAAACATAACTTTACGTAACTTCAAAATTGTATGAGTGTATAAACATTATTTCAACCAAAGGTATCAAAATTGAAAAGCAATGCGTCTAAAATGTTTTTTGAGCTCAAAAAATTCAGAGTGGAAAATCCATATTGTCATATTCTAACCTACATTATTGGCTTTCCTGTGCCATCAGCGGTGCATGTCAGACTTGTAAAATGCTGCTCATGCCAGACTTCAGCCAGTATGTCTGCATTATTTTTGGAGGGAATGTAATGAAAGGCAGATAAAATAACAAGGAAGTTTTCTTTCCCTCCCCATGAGCTTCTATGAGAACATGATGAGAAAGAATTCCTGCCTGTTCTGAACTGCCCATTCCCTCCTATTTGGTGAAGCAGTGCCCCAGGAACATATGCCAAATGAAATTTACACTCCACCTGCCCAGACATGTTGGCACTGTGATGAAATCGATGTGCCAGGATTTATTTGTTAATATTATTTTAAAGGGGACACACTGTATCATGTCTCTTTTCATAAGATGTAAATTAAATATCTGGTGTCCCCAGAATGTGTCTGTGAAGTTTCAGCTAATAATAAAGAAACCTCTAATCATTTATTAAATTTTGTCAAATTTTCAGCTTTTCTGTGCTTGTGCCTTTAAATGCAAATGAGCTGTTGCTTTCCAAAAGAGTGCAGCGCTTCTACACAGTATTCTGATACTCCAGAAACAACAAAACTAGTTAATTTCATGCGGCCAAAATGCCAAAAATGACCAGTGGTGGAGTAAAATCTTACAGATTCAAACAGAAACTTTTATATAGTTGGTGTGGTGGAAAGTTGAATAAACTGTTTTCTCGATGCGCTGGCTAAGGGCTAACTATGCTATTAGTGTAATTCTCCTCCAATCTTTACCTGACTATACATAATAACTTAGCATTTATAAATTATGCTGTCGGTGAGCATTATCAGAGCTGTGCTCTCTGTGAATAGTCAATGCTAACTTTAGCCACATTAGCCATACAGCATGTTAGCAAGCACATTTAGAATTGAGATTTTTGCACATTATCAATAAATAATTTGATTTTTGTTCTGGATATGAGCGTTAGATCTTGAAGCAGTGGTATCGACACATCCATATGAAACAGTGTTGATCTGACCCTCATTGATGAAGCAGTCTACCATGAAATTTATTTTGTGCAAATATAAACTATAAACTTCCCATCCTTACATGTTCAAACTGCAGTCAGACAATAATAGGAGAGGAACAAATGACTTCTTCTAGACTACACTAGGACTTGTCTGAACAGTTAGCGGACACTTTTATGTAATTGTTGTGTTGGAGAGTTGATTAAACTCATCAACTGTTATTGTTTTTTTATGTGCTGGTTAAATAGGCTAATGGCTAACTGGCTAATAAAACTTAACAATATTAGTACAATTCAACCCCTCAACTTTTCACCTGACTATGCTCTACTGTACAAAATAACATAGCATTTCAAACTATGCTGTAAGTGAACATTATCAGAGCTGTGCTCTCTGTGAATAGTGAATGCTAACTTAAGCCACACTAGCTGTACCACGTTAACTAGCACATTCAGATATGAGATTTGTACACATTGTCAACAAATAGTTTGACATTTGTTCTGGATATGAGTGCTAGATTCTGAAGCGGTGGTATCGACACATCTATCTGAAACCGTGTTAATCTGACCCTCCTTGGTGAAGCAGTCTGGGATGAAATATATTTTGTGCAAATATAAACCATTTCCCATCCTTACATCCATAGATGTTCAAACTGCAATCAGACAATAATGGAAGGAGCAAAATACTTCTAGACTACACTAGGACTTGTCTGAACGGTTAGCGGACGCTTTTATGTAGTTGTTGTGTAGGAGAGTTGATTAAACTCATCAACTGTTATAGTTTTTTTATGTGCTGGTTAAATAGGCTAATGGCTAACTAATAAACTTTATGCTATTAGTGCAATTCTCCACTTCAAGTTTTCACCTGACTATGCTGAGTAGGCAGAAATAGTGGTGCCGTGGGTGGAAACATGTAAATTGAGAGCCAACAATATATAAGATTCCCTTCCTACATCACTAGAGGAGTAAATTCTGAATCTTACTGCACTGGAAACAAAATCTGGGTTCCAAACAATTCCTTCCTGTTGTCCCAACAAAAATCAAGTTTAAACATTAAAAATATAAGTTGTTCCCAAAAAAGAACTCAGGAATTGTGTTGGTTCAGCTCATTTTAAATAAGTAGTTTGAACAAGCGGAAAAAATGAGTGTGGGTTGTTTTCTTTCTGCATTGGTAGATGCACCAAGAACCCAATTATAGCCTTCAAAGATGGAAAACGTCAAGATATGTCCTCTTTACGTAGCGCACATGGCATGACCAATGGAAAATGGGTATGGAGGAGTATCTTCTCCTCTTTGACTCCCAATTGATAGTCATAATTACAAAAAGGTCAGAATCAATTGGCACAAATGAAAGTGATTTGTCGCCAGCTTCAGACTCCGCTAATTACATTGATTAGCACCAGTGATCTGGAGTCCATCCACTGTAAGCCTCCCTCCTATATATAATCTATCGCTCTATCAAGGAAAACATGTTGAGGGAAACACAAGCTCTGAGCGCAAAGTGCAGAGGCAGCAGTTTCTTTCCAGACGGCTCATTTGTCCAGCGGCTGACCGGTTACGAGTGCCATATAACTCCTGTCTCTTGACTAAATGTGCAGTCTGCATATTGTGCTAATGTGTAGTGTACATCATTCAACACGTTTACTGAAAATCATTTTCTGTGGAATCATTTAGCCAACAGTTTAATTTAGCCAATGTTTGGATTAATTAAACAATATTAAATTAAAGTAACAGCACTACAGCAACAAAAATAATAATAAAAACATAAAACATGAAATACATTTGGTGAGATTATTATTTATTTATTATTACATTTGATTATTATTTACAACTGATTATTAAAAGCATTGATAAAGGAAAGAAGGAATGATTAAATTAATTATTTTAAAAATAAATAGATACAATGAAATTAAGCTTATTAAAATAAAATAAATGTATGTTAAAAAACCAGTCAGCATATGTACATTTTATGTAATAATGTGTTTCTTTTATTATTTTCTTTTCTTTTATTTTTTGTTTTTTATTTGACATTTCTTTTGTGTTTTTTACTCTTAAATTATTAATTCTACTGCTTCCACGTTTAATTATGCATTAGTTCTAATGCTTTCTTGCATTTTTATTATACATTTTTGTATTATTTCTCTTTTTGCTTGTGTTTTACTTTTTACTTTATGTCAGGTGTGAGGACAGAACCCAGACGCAGATCAGCAATAAAAATAAACTTCATTAATTAAGAACAAAAAACAATCTACAGGGTTGGAATTATAAAAACCAATGCTAGAATAATCTGTCATTTTAAGTAAAAATAAAACTAAACCAGGCAGAAAAACAAACAGGAATCAAACATCACACACTGTAACATGAGAAACAAATCAGCAAGAGACAAAGGCACACTGGGAGAATAAATAGAGGATCAAAGACCAAAAACGAGGAGGACAGGTGAGGCAAATTAACAAAATGAACAGTTTACAAGATGGGCAGGGTCTGACTAAAGCTGCGGTCACACTGCACTTTTCTGCCCATAGACAAATGCGGAAACGCAAGCCTGTACATCAAGTTTCGCGTTCCGTGGTTGCTAGATCAGATCAGACGAAAATGATTAATATTATTTATTGAATTTTTCATATATTGTATTTTATTAACATCTAGCCCAACCCTAAACCCAACAGTCACAGTAACGTAAAAACAGTAGTTGTACTGAAAATTACTTATTGTATTTATTAAATTATCCAATAAATTGCATTTTTTAATGTCTACCTCTATCCCAACCCTAAACCCAACATTCTCAGTACTGTAAAAATTTTAATTATTGTAATACAGTGTCAAAAATAATGCTGCTATATTGATGTGCATATTCACTTCCGGTCGGCAGTGTATCCCACCTAGACTTTATCGCAATTCACTGCATTGCATAGTTCAAGCTTGGTGAACTCTGACCAACAATATCACATCATGCAACTGCGTGCGAGCAATCAAAGATCAAAACATCACCCCTCTGTACAGAAATTAAAATATGGACCAATCGCTCGCTTTTTTTTTTACGTCTAATCTTCTTGTTTAATCCCGCCCCTTTTCGCAGTGCCTTGCGACAGAATTTCACATGCTCAAACTCTAGTGTGACTGCGGCATAATAGACAAGTGAGCACAGGGCCATGTGCTAATAGAAAACAAAGCACACAACCAATAAACAAGAACCATGTGAAAGACACTAAAACAAGCATGCAGCTGCAAACACAACCCACTTACAAAGACATAAACAAGAATGTCAGACAAAAGCAAAATACCAAACAAACAAGCAGACATGGAGCATGAGCGTCCCAATTCTGACACAAAACTGTAACCACAGTCGACCGAAGTGCCAGAATCTAAATGCCATGCCTGCAGCTCAAGATAATTTAAAACCATGCAATCGAGAAAACAAAATAAATAAGAGTGTGTCAGAGTTCTGTCACAAAGCTAAGAATTTAACAAACATAAGTCAGAACCCTGACACTCTATTACTTGAATGACAATATTAGACAAATGTTAGCAATGTGATAAGTTAATAGCATTTATTAGTAATATTCATTATTAAATATATGTTAAAAATTGTATATCATTATTTATTTAAATATATTTTTGTATTTATTTATTTAAATATACTTTTCTCTTTTAATAAATTAAAATTTGCATTTCTTCAATATTTTATTCATCCAACTAAACTGGACAGCTAAACATCTGCTATTTTGACAGCCTTATTAAACAAAAAGATCAGCAGAAGTTCAGCCTGCTCTCTGACTCAGCATGAGCCTGTTTATGTGTGTGCGTGCTTGTGTGGGGTTGAATCTGATAAATCTGCATTTCTTATGTGTCCGCCCGCACTCGTCACTAAAAGTGAAGCCCAGAACTCCAGCTTCAGACGTCTTATCTATCCTGTTCTTAATGAAGAAAGGGGAGCTGACTCCAGCAAAAGGTTTAATTGGGTCACTAATTAAAAGCGCTGCTGCGTCTGGCTATAAGGAGCGAGAGGATTAAACAGTGACACAGGTAGGACAGATGAGAGGATGAGTAAAGCCCCAAGGCTCTGCAAAAGGCTTTAGACATACTGCCGCATTAGATAGAGTCAATTATATAGACGAGATAGAGAGTCACTTCGAGACTTGTGTTGTGTTGGAAAGAAGATTTTGGCTCATCTCGACTGGGAAATCTTACTTCTGATGCTGATAAGAATTTATAAAACTTGATAACCTGCTCATCTACAAGTTGCTGTCTTTCTGATGTAGCAGCATCTGACAGTGAAATGAAAGCAGATGACTGTGTGTGTGAAACTAATGCAAATGTAGACCACCAAAACAACTGATTGAATTATGTTTTTTATATTATTATTATTAATTTATTAAACTGGATACCATCTTTTGTGATAAATTCATATTAAATCATAAAACACAGAAAACAATAAAGCAGTTCTTTAAAGCTTATAAATTATCTAATCAAAAAGGTAGCTTGCAATATGAGTGTTTATAATGGATTATTTATTTATTTATTTATTTATTTATTTATTTATTTATTTATTCATTCATTTATTTATTTTAGTTTTAACTGTTTACTTTAATGTTTACTTTAGTGTTCATTTATTTATTTGTTTGTTTATTTATTCATTTTACTGATTTAAACTGTTAATTCGTACATCATTATCAATATTAATATTATTAAAATTAATATTAAAATTTTATTTTATTCTTACTATTATTGTTATTATTATATTTGTTTATTTTAACTTATAATGTTTACATTTATTTATTTATATATTTATTTTTTTTATACTGGTTTAAACTTTGTCATGGATTGGTCAGGCTCTCACGACCCCCACTCACGAAGATCACCATCACCTGACTTCTAATGAGCACACAGCTGCATCACATTCACGAGCACCAGATAAAAGCACAGCACTCCAGTCGCTCATTGTCCGGGCTCGTCTCGACGAAAGCGGACAACTGAGCGACCACTCAGCGTAGTCATCCTCAGCTAAACAAACGATTTACTTACCTGTTCTCTTTGTATTCCTCCTAGTCTTCCTGGTCCCCCCGAATCGTCCTGTCTTCCAGTCCTTCCAAGTCTGTGTCATCCTCTGTCAGCTGTATCTGGTGTGTGCTGTCCATCCTCGTGTATTCCTGTTACCCAGCCACGGAGGAAAAGACCCCAACATCATTCCTGATCCTCCTGGCTATCCTTCATGTGCTCCTTGTTGTCATTCAATAAACACCCTAACGTTTCCTTACCTCTGTCTCCTGTCCGCTTCATAACAGAAGCCCGGACCCATAACGACGACAACATGAGCACCCTCGATCACTTTCAAGAGCTGGTGGACCAGTTGAAGCGGATTCTACAGCCACCAGCTCCACTTTCCAACGCACCACCAGCACCGAGCACTTCCGCCTCCACAGTTTCTTCTTCGGCCCTTCCTTCCAGTCCCATGGCCCGACCAGCGCCCTACTCAGGCGGAGCGGGGGAGTGCAATGGTTTTCTGTTACAATGTTCCCTCATATTCGAAATGCAACCTTCTCTATATCCCACAGATAAGTCAAAGATCGCCTACATCGTATCACTACTCTCTGGACCTGCACTTAAATGGGCTGAGACGATCTGGAACCAAGCCGGGCCGGTCATGAATTCCATCACTACCTTCACGGAGTATTTCAAAGAGGTGTTTGGACGTTCTGATGGGGAAGTAGCCGCTGGAGAGCAGCTGTATCATCTAAAGCAAGGTACTCTATCTACACAGGAATATGCTCTCCGGTTTCGCACTCTAGCAGCTGCAAGTGGATGGAATGAGAGATCGTTGTTGACCACGTACCGGCTCGGCTTGGAACCCACTCTCCGAATCCAGCTGGCCACATTAGATGATACAATGGGTCTGGAGAGATTCATCCAACATTCTCTCCGATGTTCCGATCGTCTCCGTTCCTATCAACAGGACACCATCACCCCCTCGTCTGCACTCCTCCAATCGCCTGAGTCAACAGCCTCTCCAGAACCAGAACCCATGATAATAGAGTCTGGAAGACTGACATCAGCGGAACGACAGAGGAGGCTGACCCGGGGTCTGTGTCTATACTGCGGTGTCAGTGGACACACCCGTATGGAGTGTCCCCTTCGTCCCATTCGGACTTCAGTGAGTGTATTCAGTACGAATATTGAACAATGTAAACCACTTACTACCACCGTGCAAATAACTACTGCCTCTATTTCTCTCCTTGTCACAGCCCTCATCGACTCCGGGTCAGCAGGGAACTTCATCTCCCAATCCCTCTGTCGTCAACTCCACCTCCGTACTGAGGCGTCCTCGCATATATACCAGATACAACCGATAACCCAGTGCACTCGATCTTCGACCCGTATCCATCGACAATGCGAAGACATCCTTCTTCAAGTGGGGCTGTTACATCAAGAGAGGATTCAATTTCTGGTTCTGGAGGGTGCAAATATGGACATCATTCTAGGGCGCCCGTGGCTGGTGAAGCACGATCCCATCATCTCTTGGGGCACAGGAGAGATAAAGAAATGGGGATCTGGATGTACACCTACCTGTTTTCCAAATCTCCCTCTTCAAGGTCGGAACCCCATTTCTTTGTTTGCAACATCGGTCGAGAGCCCTCCTGAGAAGCAGTCTATCCACATTCCTAAGGAGTACAGCTCCTTTCATGATGTCTTCTGCCCCAAGAGAGCTTCCCAGCTACCGCCGCATCGGCCATGGGACTGCGCGATCGACCTAGTTCCAGATGCCCAGTTGCCAAGAGGTAGGATCTACCCGCTCTCGCTTCCAGAGAATCAGGCAATGGAAGATTATATAAGGGAGGCTCTGAGTCAGGGGTACATACGTCACTCAAAATCACCAGCCGCCTCAAGCTTCTTCTTTGTGGCCAAGAAGGACGGAGGGCTGCGTCCATGCATCGACTACAGGGTCCTAAATAACGGTACAGTAAAATACCGATATCCCCTTCCTCTGGTACCAGCCGCTTTGGAACAGCTCCGAGAAGCTAAAGTCTTCACTAAATTGGACCTCCGCAGCGCGTATAATCTGATAAGAATACGTGAGGGGGACCAATGGAAGACAGCATTCGTGACCCCTACTGGCCACTATGAATATGAGGTCATGCCTTACGGTCTGGTCAACGCCCCCTCCGTATTCCAAAACTTCATTCATGAAGTCCTCCGGGAGTTTCTTCACCACTTTGTAATAGTGTACATAGATGACATCCTCATTTACTCCCGGAGTGAGGCCGAACATCGCCAACACGTTGCGGAGGTCCTACACACATTGAGAGAACATCACCTCTACCTCAAAGCGGAGAAATGCTCATTCCACCAGAAGTCGATTCATTTCTTGGGATACATCATTGATCAAACCGGTATACGTATGGATGGGAAGAAAATTGAGGCTGTTCTATCCTGGTCAGAACCCACTTCCATTAAGGAGCTCCAGAAGTTTCTTGGGTTTGCTAACTTTTATAGACGGTTTATCAAGGACTACAGCAGGATTACATCACCTCTCACTAATCTCCTCAAGGGTAAACCCAAAGGACTGGAGTGGACCAAAGAAGCAGCCGCAGCCTTCCGCCTTCTTAAGAAGGAGTTCACAAGGGCCCCACTCCTGACTCATCCTGACCCAAATCTTCCTTTCGTGGTGGAAGTGGACGCATCCACCACCGGCGTCGGGGCAGTATTATCTCAACATCATGATACACCGCCCCGACTGCATCCCTGTGCCTATTTCTCTCGGAAGTTGAGCCCGGCGGAGCAGAATTACAGCATAGGAGACAGGGAGCTGCTAGCAATCAAGCTAGCCTTGGAGGAGTGGCGTCACTGGTTGGAGGGAGCCAAACATCCGTTCCAGGTGATCACAGATCACAAAAACCTCCAATATATCAAAGAGGCCAAGAGACTATGTCCACGTCAAGCCAGATGGTCACTTTTCTTCTCACGTTTTGATTTCTCCATTTCCTATCGTCCAGGACCCAAGAATCTAAGAGCAGACGCTCTCTCTCGTTTACACGAGCATCACGATCATGAAGAACTCCCAACGAAGATTCTTCCCGAACACATCTCCATTTGTCCGATCACCTGGAACGCTCCTCCAGTCGTTGCCACTCCGGAAGCCCCTGCTCCGCCGGGATGCCCTCCTCATCGGCAGTTCATACCACCTGAACACCGGGTAGATCTGATCCACTCCTTACATACCTCGCTAGGCACTGGACATCCAGGGATCAACAATACTCTCTCGCTAGTATCCCAACGATTCTGGTGGCCAAACATGGCAAGGGATGTGAGGCAATATGTTCAGGGCTGTAAGGACTGTGCCCAATCCAAGAGCCCACGTCATCTACCCGCTGGAAAGCTCCATCCCTTGCCGATTCCGAACCGTCCCTGGTCACACCTAGGAGTGGACTTTATCACTGATCTCCCTTCGTCAGAAGGTAATACCTGTATTCTAGTCATAGTAGATAGATTCTCAAAGTTTGTCAAACTAATCCCTCTGAAAGGTCTTCCCACAGCCTTTGAAACAGCCGACAATATCTTTAATCAAGTCTTCAGGTCATTTGGTATTCCAGAAGATATTGTGTCGGACAGAGGTCCACAGTTCATCTCACGTCTATGGAAAGCCTTCTTCAAGCTCCTAGGTGTGGCCGTCAGCCTCTCTTCTGGATATCATCCCCAAACCAACGGGCAGACAGAGAGGAAGATTCAGGAGGTGGGACGGTTCCTGAGGACCTTCTGCAGTGGTCACCAGAGCTCCTGGAGCCAGTATTTGGGCTGGGCAGAATATGCCCAAAATTCACTGCGGCAACCCTCCACCGGACTCACGCCATTCCAGTGCGTCCTGGGCTTCCAACCACCGCTCTTTCCCTGGGATGGCGAACCATCTGATGTCCCCGCAGTGGATCACTGGTTCCGGGAGAGCGAGAGAGTCTGGGACGAGGCTCATCAACATCTGCAGAGGGCAGTCCGTCGAAGCAAGGTAACCGCCGATAGAAGAAGGTCTGAAGAACCCAGATACACACCCGGACAAAAGGTGTGGCTATCCACCCGGGACATACGCATGCGACTGCCCTCTCGCAAGTTAAGTCCCCGATTTGTTGGTCCCTTCACCATCGTGGAACAGGTTAACCCCGTCACCTACAAACTACAATTACCCTCTCACTACCGTATTCACCCTACATTCCACGTATCACTCCTGAAACCCTATCACGATCCTGTTCTTCCCTCCACAGAGCCTGACCACGAAGAGGAACCCCCTCCTCCACTGCTCCTAGAAGAAGGAGCCGTCTACGCAGTGAAGGAGATCTTGCGTTCCCGACGTCGTGGTGGCCAGTTGGAGTACCTGGTGGACTGGGAAGGGTACGGCCCCGAAGAAAGGACATGGGTTCCCAGAGCTGATATTCTCGATCCTAGTCTCATGGTGGAGTTTCATGAGAGCCACCCTGAGTTCCCAGCGCCTAGAGGCAGAGGGAGACCACCACGGCGTCGGAGGTGTCGGCCCTCAGGAGCGGGCCCTGGGGAGGGGGGTACTGTCATGGATTGGTCAGGCTCTCACGACCCCCACTCACGAAGATCACCATCACCTGACTTCTAATGAGCACACAGCTGCATCACATTCACGAGCACCAGATAAAAGCACAGCACTCCAGTCGCTCATTGTCCGGGCTCGTCTCGACGAAAGCGGACAACTGAGCGACCACTCAGCGTAGTCATCCTCAGCTAAACAAACGATTTACTTACCTGTTCTCTTTGTATTCCTCCTAGTCTTCCTGGTCCCCCCGAATCGTCCTGTCTTCCAGTCCTTCCAAGTCTGTGTCATCCTCTGTCAGCTGTATCTGGTGTGTGCTGTCCATCCTCGTGTATTCCTGTTACCCAGCCACGGAGGAAAAGACCCCAACATCATTCCTGATCCTCCTGGCTATCCTTCATGTGCTCCTTGTTGTCATTCAATAAACACCCTAACGTTTCCTTACCTCTGTCTCCTGTCCGCTTCATAACAAACTTAGAATGTTTACATTATTATTATTATTATTATTATTATTAGTAGTAGTAGTAGTAGTAGTAGTAGTAGTAATAGTAGTAGTAGTAGTTTATTTATAGGTTTAATTATTTTAGCTTAATGTTTATATTTATTTATTTTATTCTGGTTTTAACTTAGACTGTTTACTTGTTTGTTTGTTTATTTATTTTGGTTTATTTTGGTTTTAACTGTTTACTTTAATGCTGACTTTAGTGTTTGTTTATTTATTTATTTATTTATTTATTTATTTATTTATTTATTTTACTGATTTAAATGTTTTAATACATTATTATTATTATTATTATTATTATTATTATTATTATTATTATTGTTGTTATTGTTATTGTTATTATTATTATTATTTATTTATTTTAACTTATAATTTTTACATTATTTATTTATTTATTTTACTGATTTAAACATTTTAATACATACATTATTTTATTATTATTATTATTATTATTATTATTATTATTATTTTATTTATTTATTTATTTATTTATTTATTTATTTATTTATTTATTTATTTATTTATTTATTTATTTATTTATTTATACTGGTTTAAACTTAGAATGTTTACATTTTTATTATTATTTGTAGTAGTAGTAGTAGTAGTAGTAGTAATAGTACTTTATTTATAGGTTTATTTACTTATTTTAGCTTAATGTTTACATTTATTTATACAATGTATTTATACATTTATACAACGAATGTCACATTTGTGATCACATTGATGTTTGTGAAAATGACAGTCTTACTTATGTGATATTTTGTATCTTATAACTATAGTGGATTTCTGACTGCATTGTAAAAGGCTTTGTCACGCAGTGAATGCTTGCAGACCCCCAGGATGTTTTTGTCTGACATACTCAATAATGTCAGCTTACATATACCATCAAAACAACAATTATGATTAATGCTGTAGTCAATAAATATCGCCCCTAGATACCTCTGTGCTTTTTAAACTGCATGTTCTTTCATTTATATTGTACTACTGTAAGATTTCCCCATTGACATCTATTGTAGGTACAATTTTCAAACACACTCTTAGTTAGTGTTTCTTTTATAATTTTTTTTTTTAGACTGAGAAATGAGTGGAACTGATTTCCTGTGGTAATCAAGCGCAAGTCACAGATGCTGTCCATAGAGCTTAAATTCATCTGAACCTGCCATATCCCCGTTAAAGGAGTTTATTTTCTATTTTGTGTCGAGATAATGGCACACCTGCTCATGTCATTCCAAAGACTAAAGCGTGTCCTATAGGAGTCTGGGAGAAAGCAATTACATTTTTCTGCTTCTCTCCTTCGCTTTCATTTCCCTCCATTCCCCCTTTTTTTCTTCTTCTTTTGGCACACTAGCTTAACATTAGATCACATGCTCAGGCCTTTGGAAAACGCAGATCAATCTGCCGCTGCACCTTTTCGTCCAGAGCGGCTCACCGTCAATCAGAATAAATGAAGGCCTCTGAAATCCATCCAAGAGCGTTTGGATGCAGCCATTCAGAGAATAAAACACTGACTGAAACTAAACCTCTGATTATTGATAACTGGTGAATGAATGAATGAATGAATGAATGAATGAATGAATGAAAATAAAACAAATGTGCTTTTTATTGCTCAATGTATCTTAATTAGTGCAGGCTAAAATGAAAGGTTAATTATGCACTCTTCTGGCTGGCATCACAATTGGTCATTTAATTCAGTCTTTTTAAAACTGTGAAGTGTTTCTGATTTAAAAGGTGCTATAATGAATCTGTCCAATAAGTGGGTACATTGACTTAATTTTATATTAATTGCTGTAGCAGCTAGAATGAAATTGCTCCAGACATTTTTGAGGGTAGATTTTGTAGAGGAATATGGATTTCAACTTGGCCAAATCAGTTAATCAAAATTAATTTAAAATTAAATTGAATTGGCAACAATTAAACCATAAAACAAAACAAAACATTATAATAAAAATAGAAGTCATTACATAAATATTTACAAATAAATATATACAAAATAATATGTAAACATTTATAATAAAAACAACTAGCCAATGTTAAGATACTATTTAAAGTTTAACTCAAAGCTAAATATCCTCAACTGACAACTAATAATTACACTCAATGGAAATTCTTCTTTCTTTCTTTTTATTCAACAAAAAAACAAGTGAATACACTTAATTCGTCAAGGATATACACAATAAAGTTTTAAAAACAACATTTACTTCCATTGTGGTCCTTGATGTGAAGTACAGATTCTACTACTCCCGATAACAGGTACAATGTGACAGTACATTGTAAAAGTAAATACAAAAACAATCTATCATCAACATAATATTCTGCTTAAGAGCCAGCTTTAAGACTTTAAACTAAAACTAACCACATTTGTAATACTTTTAATTCAATTCAATTCATGTTTATTATGTAGCGCTTTTTACAATGTAGATTGTGTCAAAGCAGCTTAGCATAGTTCTAGAAAAGTCCAGATTTAAGAGTTAAATTCAGTTTAGTTTAGTTCAGTCTGGTTTAAATTTCACTGCTGAAAGTTCAAAGAGAAACTCCACCGAAGCGCAGCTCCACAAGTCCCGATCCGAGCAAGCCAGTGGCAACATTGGCAAGGAAAAAAACTTCACCAATTGACGAAGTGAAGGGTAAAATAAACTTGGAGAGAAACCGGGCTCTGTTGGACACGACCATTATTATTCTGGCCAAACTTCCTGTGTGGAGCTGCAGTCTAGGCGCCGGAGGCTGGAGAAGCTGGACGTCCATCGTAGAGAAGCTGCATGACGCCGGTGGGAGGTCAGGCTGGCCCACAGGATCAGTTCGGGGACTCGTATGTCACGGTGGTTTTCAGCAATCAGTTTCATGCACTCCATTCCTCCATGACCACCACAGCATCAGCTCGGGATACAGCCTGGTCCAGGATTATGGAGACCTTTGGGTTATCTATTCACAGGTCTTGGATCGCATAAATGGCCCTGCATAGTCTCTAGAGGCCTCAGATGGAGTATCTCCAGGTGGAAATAGAGAATAAAGAAAAGAATTAGCTTAGCTGCTGTTCATAGTGTATTTAAACGAGATGCAAAAATGAAGTGTTATAAAGGAAAATAGCAGTTATATAAACAAACATAGAAACATGTAAAGCATATGAGAGTTTCTAACACAATGTCTGGTGCATTAAGACAGGAGTATCCACTGGCAGTATATTTCATAGCAATGCCATAGAATATTTAAAAGACTGCCGACCATAAGCTGTTTTAAAATGACATCATGTAAAATCCATGAGACGTTGACTAGTTTTATAAAAATGTTGAATATGCTAATGAGGTATTGTTTCAATAAATATGCTCTAAATTACAAACGTAAAAATTAAAAAAGAAACTTCAATTACAAACATAAACTATTTTATTTATTTATTTTTGTTGTTTTGATTTGATCACGGTGGTGCAGTGGGTAGCATGATTGCCTCACAGCAAGAAGGTCGCTGGTTTGAGCCTCGGCTAGGTCAGTTGGCATTTCGGTGTGGAGTTTGAATTTTCTCCCCATGTTCGCATGGGTTTTCTCCAGGTGCTCAGGTTTCCCACACAAGTCCAAAGACATGTGGTATACAGTAGGTGAATAGGGTAAGCTAAATTGTCTGTAGTGGATGTGTTGGAACGGCATCTGCTGGAAGGGCATCCGCTGCGTAAAACATATGCTGGATAAGTTGGCGGTTCATTCCGCTGTGGCAACCCCACATTAATAAAGGGACTAAGCCGAAAAAAAAAATGAATGAATGAATAAATGATTCGCAAAATGAATTGAGAAAATTTACCAAAAAGCACTATTTGACATTATCTTTTATAATTTATATCCATTTATCTGTGCATACAAGATGATGTATGTGCTTAAATGCTGTTTTTTTACCCCATTTTTATCTAGCGAATTTTATTTGGCACAAATGTAATTCCAAATATCTGTAGATAAAAGTTAGATTTGGTGCTGGGGAACAAATGAAATCCCTCCGTCATTGGCTCCTCTGTTCTTTCCAGCCTTGTCCTAGTTCAGCGAGTGTCTTGTGGTGTGATGGGTAGAGCCTCTGCCTCTGCTGCTCCACTTCACCAGCAGTGTAGAGTCAGTAGGGGGTCCCAGTGAGTCTGCACCTCTCGGCCCTCTCTCTCTCGCCCCCCTCCCCTTCGCCGGGACGCCCTGATGTGCCCGCTGGCACTGCCCCATGTTTCACCCATCCAGCAGAAGAGAAAGAGCAGAGACAGAGCGAGAGATGTGCTTGAGTTACCCCAGGCCTCCGGAGCACCTCGCTCCCCTTCACTGTGTTTCGTAAAGTAGGGCAGCTCGTCCACATCAGCGTGACACTGCCTGTCCACCGCCGAGTGGGACTCGCTAATACACTCCTGCTTTAAAGGAGAAAACTTCAATGACACGGACAGCACAACAACCGGCTCATTTCTATAGGCAAGACACTGCAGGTGAACAGAGAATGACAATTAATTTATAGTTATCACTGAAGTTTTTTGTACTTATATGTCCTTTAAATATGCAAATGAGGCATTGTTTCATTAAATATGCTCTAATTTTCCTACATTTCCAACATAAAAATGTGAACGGCAGATGTAGACTTGTGCATCCATGGATCGTAAAATCAGCCTTATGTTGCATTGGTATATTTTTTAAAAATAGCGATAGGGGTCGATATGATCAATTTTTCTTTTATGACAAAAACCATTAGGATATTGTGGAAAGATCCTTTTATCATTTTCGAGGAAGACATTTTGTAAATTTCCTGCCATCAATATATCAAAACGTACCTTTTGGTTAGTAATAGACATTGCTAAAGTCAACCCAGGCTTATTGAAAATATGTTCACAGGACTACTTTTTGAGATCTGACAAATATGTACCCTGAACTACATTGTCTTGCTGCTTTTGTCTGTGTTGTTGCCGTAACACAGACGAAGTTCCTTGTACACATTAACAAAACATTACCACACAACATACAATACATAATTTTGTAGGTGCATATCCCTCCCCCCTGGACTAATTTAATGACCTAATGGCCACCATTATAAAATTATTTCTAGTTCTATTTGTCCTGCAAATAGGAACTCTAAAATGACGTCCTGATGGCAGCAGCTGAAACACAGAGTACAATGGGTTATCCGGGGTGCAAAGAATACCCTGAGCTCTCTTTAAAACATAATTATGGTAAATTACCATTGGACCAGTTAGGTTAAAACCGATGATCTTGCCTGCCACCTTCACCAGGCTACTCAACCCGTTCTTATTTGACAAACTCAGATTATCGTACCAAGCTACAATGCAGAAAGTTAAAACGAATTCAATAAATTATTTATAAAACAGTGTCGTCATAGAGGTACAAACCTGAAATTATCTAAGTTTCCTCAGAAAAAACAGTCTTTGTTTAACTTTTTTATAGACAACCTGGGTGTTAGTTTGAAATGTCAACATATTGTCAATAACGACTCCTAGATATTTACGTGTGACAACGATTTCAATGTCCAAGCCTTTAATAAAAAGCCTTTAACAAACCTCGGTCCTGCTCCACTCTACTTCCCAAATCTGGAACCATACATGGCGAGATACTGAGCAAACCAGTCAGGCCAGAAAAGCCTCTCATACAGATGTAAGCAGTCAGCGTTACTGCCCCGCAGGGTTCATTTTACACATAGAATGCAGTTATATGTACCCGCAAGCACATATTTCTTGCTTTTCAAAAATGTACACCAGGGCACACTTTCCCAATGAGCCTGTGTTGCCTAAGAACTTAAAATGGACAACTTTAAAAGCGATTTTCTTAATATTTCAATTTTTTAGAACACTCAGATTCCAGATTTTCAAACAGTTGTGTCTCAGTTGTGCCAAATATTCTCCTATCCTAACAAATCAATTAGGGTTAGGGTAAAAATCTATTTCCAAAAAAAAGTACCCTTATGACTGGTCTTGTGGCTCATGGTCAAATGTCTTTATGGAACAGGTTTTCTTTTATTATCACACTAAAAAAATGACATTGCAACTGAATTCTACAGACACAAATCAATTAGCTGCAACAAAAGAACACTTGAATTTGTATGTTGGTTGTTTTCTTTATGTTAGACAGAAAAAAGTGACAAGTAAAAATGTAATCAACATGAAAATGAAAAACTGATTTTTGTCTGCAGTGTCTAACCTTTGAAAAGTCCTTTTTTTTAATCAAAGCATATTCCATGAGTGGGACTAAACCTTCACGTATGAGTGTAAAATAAAAAGAGGCCTATTTCAACATGGGCCTTGTCACTGGTAGGTCGTAAAGCATTGAGCCATGAAAGCCATGAATCAAAGACGGCAGGAAGTGGAGTGTGTGGATGCAGAGTCCTCTTGCTCTGTCCTTGAGCTCTCAGGTGTGTGTGTGAATGTGTGCGTGTGTGTGTGCGTGTGTGTGTGCGTGTGTGTGTGCGTGTGTGTGTGTGTGTGTGTGTGTGTGTGTGTGTGTGTGTGTGTGTGTGTGTGTGTTTGTGTGTACTGACAGAGTGCAACGGCTTCAGAGAAGCAGGAAGTAAATCACAGGGTCAAGTCTTTCTGTCCATGAGGAGAGAAAGAGAGCGGTAGAGAAAGAGAGAGAGACTTCAGCCCTATTCAATAAAAACAATTTTCTCAGCGTTGACTAGTTTATGATGAACTGTTGGTACACTCTCTATATTTCACTTTATCCAAGAACTGGGTCCACACAGGCTTGTGTAAATGTACGGATTTGCGGTAATCTGAGTTTGTCTTTGAAGATGAGGCTCAAACCAGGGCCAAAAGGGAAAGGGAAATGTCTCCTGAACATTGCTTTGATGTGCAAAATATTTCACAGTTCAACCACCAAATAAAACATAAGTGAATAAATATAAAATTCACACTGTAAAAAAAGAAAAAAGAAAGAAAGAAAGAAAGAAAGAAATAAAGAAAAAAGAAAAATCAACATGATTTTTTGTGTACAAAATTCAGAAAAATTATGTTATTATTTCAGTTACAAAAATAAAATGTTGTTATTTGAAACTAAAAAAGTAAAAGAAATGTAAAAATAAATTAAAAAGTATGAATATTTTGTGTTCAAAGTTCAGTAAAATTGTGTTGTTATTATTCTTATTACAAAAAATAAAATGGCATTTGAAATTTAAAAATGTAAAATATGAAAAAATAAATAAATAAATACACAAATAAATAAATGCAAGCTTTAAATGATTTATGGTTTTGTTTTCAGCTTTATTGGATAGGACAGTATTGACAGGAAAGCATGGGGAGCAGAGAGAGGGGAAGGATCGGCATTGGACTGCAAGGCGGGAATCGAACTCAGGTCGCCGTGAGCATCGGAGTGCATGTGTCGACACACTAACCACTACACCACTAGCACCGACAAATGCAAACTTTAAAAGAAAGAGAAAAAATATATATAATTTTATGCTCAAAGTTCAGAATTTTTTTTTATTATTTTTATTACAAGAATAAAATTTTGTTATTTGTATAAAAAAATTGTAAAATAAATTTAAAAATAAATAAAAATGTAACTAAAAAAGAAAAGAAAAGAAAAAGTATGATTTTTTTGTGTAAAAGACAATTGTGTTGTTATTATTCTTATTACAAAAATAAAAAGTTATTTGAAATTTAAAAATGTAAAATGATCAAATAAATAAATGCAAACTTTAAAAAAGGGGGAAAACATGATCATTTTGTGTTCAAAATATTTAATTTAAAATAAAAAACTATTAGTAAAATAATTAAATAAACTTATTTCAGCCACCCATGTTAGCGTATGATCTATCCAGGCATCTTCTGGGTGAGCTAGTATATAGACACATTTAAACACAAACTAACAAGTACTTATGATAAAGAGACTAAACCAAAATGAAAGCAACTATTTTAAACATAAAGCATTATTAGCAATATCATTATTTACATAGTGAGATGGAAATTACACTCATATTTTGTTACAGTACAGTTTTTCTGAACACTATATTTTACAGTGCAATGAACAGTTATTACATTTATTATTATTGCTATTATTATTATTATTATTATTAATTATTATTTCCCAGAATTCATAACTTCGGCATGGTTTATTTTTATTGCCTTCCTCCTCTAACAGGGAGTTGCTCTCTGGCTTTCCTCTTCGGCTGAGACATCATTGCATTAGGTTTTTTCCATGGTCCGTCACACTGCATTGCTTTCACAGCTCATGCTGATATGAGGCCCTCTTGATGTCATTCTGTAAACATCGTCCTCTAATCTGCGTCCGAGGCTCATAAACTGTAATCATAGTCTTTTGTTATGCCTTCCATCCCCAAATTCACAGTCATGAAATTCCGAAGCGATTACCTTCACACGTCAGTGTGGAAAATGGATGGTAATGATTATTATGATTATGTTGTTGATTATTTATAGTGAATTAAATCAGAAACACATGAGAAAACATCGTTCATCCAACACGTTAAAGTGCTTACTTTTTTTTTCACAAATGACACCAAGCCTTTAATTTCCAGGGGAATACTAGCAATTCCTAACCACATCTATATTTTGATATTTGTACAATTAGACCAGTCTAATTTGTGTTTATATTTAATGCAATCTTTACTTCTTTTTTGTTGCACTTTTTATTTTATTCTAGTATTATTATTATTGTTGTTGTTGTTATTATTATTGTTTTTTATTTGGTTATTATTATTATGTTATTATAATTCTATTATTTATTATTGGACTTATTATTGGAAAACATTATTTAGGGAAACAAGTTGATCTTGTAAAACAGGAACAAATAATGTTCATAATAACTGCTAACGTTTGCAGTGTTGCCAGATTGGGCGGTTTTGCATTTGATTGTGTGGGTTAAAAAATGGCATTGGCAGGTTGACAAAATTTGTTCAGTTTTGAAACGTAAATTTTATATGCAACTTATTTAACAAAACAATTATGTGCTCCTACTCCATTCAGTTAGCAGTGACCAGTGCATAGCGCAAACCGCGTGGGCTGAGCCACATGAGGAGTTGAAGGAAAGTTGTATCAAAATCTGGCTTCCTGGCCAAATCCTGCTCTCCTTCACACACATCACACAGTGTTTGCAGTTAATCTCACAGTGGTTTATCATGACACTTTTATCAATCATTTGCTTCCACAATTGACAGCAAGAACAAACATAGAAGCGTTGTCTGATTGACAAGCAGCAACTAATTATATTTAAAAAGAATTTTAAATGCCATGGAACTAATTTATACCCTATTTTGAAATTAAAACATACTCTAATAGGTAGTGAAATCTACACACCATTAGGTGCAGTGTGTGGGTGAGAGGGGGCAGTGTTTTAATGTGAACTGGTTATGTTGTGGTTGTGTGACTGCTGGTGTTGGTTGCTGTATGGTTAAAAATGATGACAGTTAAAGTAACTAATATTTTGGTTTAAATAAAAAAAAAAATTAATAAAATATTACTCAAATATTTTGGGTGTTTTTTTGTGTGCATTTGGGGTTGCTTTTGGGTTCGAAATGTCAGCTATATCTGGCAACAATGAAAGTATGTAAATACGTTTTATATAAATGCTTCTTAAATGACTGGGTTATAAAAATATATTTTTTATTTTATTTTTATTCACTAGTACCGCATCAAAAATACAGAAAACCTGTTGTAAACTACAAAAGAAATAACAAAAATAACATTGAATTAAATGTAAAATGTTGAATCAGGAGGGGTGGAAATTATGATTTACGCTAAAACAAACTCTGACATTTTATCTTTTTTTTTTATTTTACACACTTTGTATATACAGTTGAAGTCTAACTTATTAGCCCCCTTGTTTATTTTTTCCCCCAATTTATGTTTAATGGAGAGATTTTTTTCAGCACATTTCTAAACACGATAGTTTTAATAACTGATTTATTTTATCTTTGCCCTGATGACATTAAGTAATATTTGACTATTTGACTAATATTTGACAGCTTAGTGACATTTAAAGGCTTAACTAGGTTAATTAGGTTAACTAGGCAGGAAAGAGTAATTAGGCAAGTTATTTTATAAAGATGGTTTGTTCTGTAGACTATCAAAAAATATATATAGCTTAAAGGGGCTAATAATATTGACCTTAAAATGTTTTGTTTTTAATAAAAAAAAAAACTGTTTTTATTTTAGCTGAAAAAAAAACAAATAAGAGTTTCTCCGGAAGAAAAAATATTATCAAACATACTGTGAAAATTTCCTTGCTCTGTTAATCATAATTTGGGAAATATTTAAAAAAGAAAAAAATCTAAAGGGGGCTAACAAATCTGTCCTCAACTATATATTTTTTATTACATTATTTCATTACTATTATTATTTTCATTAATACAATTACGCTTCTTGCACAATTTTCCCACAATCTCAAATTTGAAAACCCCTACTGTATGTTTAACTAAATCCGTGCTGCTCTCCTTTCTATGCCGAGACCCAGTAAAACCGAATGAATGGAAAGGTTGAGAATATAAAAAGAGTGTGAATACCACAGAATGCATGAACTAAAGAGCACTGTAACACACACACACACACACACACACATACACATTTAAGTGCTCGCCGTCCGTTGCAGCCCCGCTGAAGGTCAGGGAAGCGGTACAGATGGCCTTTTGCACGAAATCAGCAACTTTTCTAAAGTGCGGTCAAATGCACACATATGGTATCAAACTCGCTTGGCTGCCCCCCCACAACACATCATTTATTTCTTTTATTTTCGCTCTCCCCCTCTCTGTTTTTCCGGTTCATCTATATCAGACACGCACACTGACCTTCACACCCTCATATGTGGCGAATGTGTGTGTGTGTGTCAGTGAGAGAGACAGAAAGAGAAGTCCTGCAGTTTCCACAAATCAGCATCTCTCTCAGTCTTTCACCAGCCGGCAGCTTTTTAAATACACTCTCTCAGTCTGTTCAGCCTCACATCTGTGATACATTTATGTCATAGAGCTAATTGCACCTGATACAAATTAGAGGATTAAATAAATGGTTCGAAATAGCAGCACAATTTCAGCGTCTGTGAAGACACAAAAGGCCTGGTATTTCTGTGCTTGCACTACTCTGGCTCCACAAAGTTGTCTTTGTGAGTGCAGACATGGCCTTGTCGAGGGCCAGAGCGTGCGTGAGCGAGTTATTAGTCTTGACGAAGCTTTGCCACCCACAATGAGAACACATTACAGTCCCCTTAAAATCAAGCTGAAAGCTTTTTGGGGTGTTAGTACCAATGTGTTAGTCGTAAAGTTTTCTAAAAACTATAATGTAAAATAAAAAAAATGCTGCCTTAATTTTTTTTTAGTTGAATCGAATACTGCTCATCTATCAAACTGTCTTAAAATATTAAGTCAAACATTAAACTTTAACTTTAAAATGTGTAGCTTAATAATATGCTGAAACCTGATTAACTTATTTTTATAGCAATTTTAAAACATAGTGTGCACCCATAGTCACAAAATTCACATTTAGAATATTTAAGCATTTAAAATGTTAAGTTTTATACTTAAAATAAAAATCTGTTACTTTTAAAGGACATCACACACTTTAGCTTCTCATCATATCCTCTTAACCAATGAAACGTTATCTAATCTTAGAAGTATCTCACCCTGAGATGCCACGAACTAGTCACTAATTCACACACAACCAAGCATTCATGCTAAGAGTTCACCTAAACACTTGTAAAATAATAAAAATAGTGAACAGTAACTGACACTGTGTTAGTTGACACAGGCTAGCTATGTGAAGTATAAAAATAGAAGGTATCCAGTGCTAGTTTCAGCATCTTTGTGTTGCCTCCTTTGAAAATGTTGGGGAAAATAGTTGTTTTTGTTCCACTACACTGACTATGATCGCTAGAATAAAGATAAATACACAAGCTGAATTTACAGATCAGATGCACTAGTAGCACTCTGCTGCACATCCTCTGGAAACAAGGGGGTAATACCAAATGAAAAGCATGAAGAGTTTTTAATTGTTTGATGGTGTGGGCGCAAATATATTTATCATTATATTTATAACTATACCTATTGTGAA
The DNA here is from genome assembly GCF_903798145.1 of Danio aesculapii. Classification (NCBI taxonomy): domain Eukaryota; kingdom Metazoa; phylum Chordata; class Actinopteri; order Cypriniformes; family Danionidae; genus Danio; species Danio aesculapii. The sequence goes on along the minus strand of NC_079447.1, from coordinate 19,041,000 downwards.
CGGCTTTAATAATCACATGACTACAGAATCATCTCACAGGAGGATTAATTTCAGTCAACTGAAATCATGTAAGTTTGGAGTAAAAATGCAGAAGCAAACAATAACACACAAAAAAGTTGATCATATATCATATCTTTGCGGACCACAAAACACACAAGACCCCTTTGAATTCTGCATTATATTTTAAATCCACCACAGGCTCATTCTGAAAACATAGACTTGTATACATTTCCAGAGATTCCGAATTATGTAGCCAGGAGTACGTATGACTGCATTTCATCTTTAAAAGGAACACTATGGGGTGGTATAACGCTGTTCCTTTTCGCATTAGCAGCTGACCGCTACCTCCATATGGACAGCTTTCCCACTGTTACCAGTTTATCCGGTGGCTCGCATCATACAAAGGCTCGCGTCTGATGAAGAACAGTTCCAGAAAGCAGACTAGACAAAAACAAAAGCCAAAGAATAAAATAAACAAATAAACAACATCGTGAGAATGTGGTAAAATCTGAAAACGAGGTAAAAATCAGGTGGATTTTCTTTTTCTGGATTGCTTTTCATAATGCTGTCGGTTGGCTTTAGGGAAGTGAGTGGACGGGTCAATCCGTGCTTTTGAAAATACTATCGGTTAGGTTTAGGAAGGGGGTGGGGTTGTGGTTATC
>NC_079447.1:19020338-19030338 GCF_903798145.1 Danio aesculapii | reverse complement strand
CAACACGAAGGCTGCGCGTGCACTTGATGCAGAAGTATAAATCAACCTTTAGGGATACAGTGTGCTGATACAGATGTTGTTTAATATGTGGTATAATGGCTAATTATTAATCAATTAATTATATTTGTAATAGAAATTACATTTTTGGTTACACTTTATTTTAGGGTATAATTTTTGCTATTAACAAAACGTTAACTAAGACTCGTAGCTCAATAATATATATTAATGTGCTGTTTATTAATAGTAGGGTAGTAATTGGGTTAGGTATTGAGTAGGATTAAGGATGTAGAATTAGATCATACTTTATAACTACTAATAAACCTTTAATAATGTGAATTGATACTCAAACTAAAATGTTACTTATTTTAAATATACACTCACTTGCCACTTTATTAATTTATTACACCTGTCCAACTGCTCGTTAACGCAAATTTCTAATCAGCCAATCACATGACAGCAACTGTGCTGCGGTTCAAACTGAGGATCAAAATGGGAAAGAAAGGTGACTTTCAACGTGGCCTGGTTGTTGGTGCCAGACGAGCTGGTCTGAGTATTTCATAAACTGCTGATGTAGTAGTAGTTTCATGCACAACCATCTTTAGGGTTTACAGAGAATAGTCCAAAAAAGAGAAAATATCCAGCGGGCAGCAGTTCTGTGGGTACAAGAGGTCAAAGGAGAATGGCCAGACTTGTTTGAGCTGATAGAAAGGCAACAGTAACTCAAATAATCACTCATTTCAACCGAGGTATGCAGAAGAGCATCTCTGAACACACAACATGCCCAACCTTGAGGCAGATGGGCTACAGCAGCAGACCACACCGGGTACTAGTAAGATGTACCTAATAAAATGGCCGGTGAGTGTATATGAATATGAAAATATCTATAAGAAAAAAAAAACTGATAAACTACAACCTTACCAATCAACTAGTCAATATATCTTTGGTACCTATGCCTATAGTTGACCCAGTGCTGAAAAAGCTGTTTAATGAGGTTGACTTTATATAATTCATTATTTATATAGACATTAAACATAATTAGAGGAACTTTATTTTATATTTATATAACTAATTTAGGTCTTTTGTAAATGCTATCCATTTCAGATTGCAACAAAAAAGTAAAAAAAAACTCTACAATTATAAGTTATTTATTGTATTTATACACAGAGCTGAATTAAAGTGCGGCTCAGTGGTTAGCACTGTCGCCTCACAGCAAGAAGGTCGCTAGTTTGAGATATGGCTAGGCCAGTTGGCATTTCTGTGTGGATTTTACATGTTCTCCTCATGTTTGTGTGGGTTTCCTCCTGGTGCTCCAGTTTCCCTCACAGTCCAAAGACATGTGCTATAGGTGAATTAGATGAACTTAATTGTCCGCAGTATATGAGTGTGTGTGTGTGAATGCAAGAGTGTATGAATGTTTCCCAGTACTGGGTTGTGGCTGGAAAGGCATCCACTGCATAAAATGTACAGTATGCTGGAATAGTTGGCGGTTCATTCTGCTGTGATGACCTCTGATCAGAGACTAAGCTGAAGGAAAATGAATGAATGGATGAAAGAAAAATCTTGATAACCTCACTAATCATCTTTTCAGTGTTTATGATCCATCTTTAGTTAAAAGCTTGAGTCACAGCATTATTCAGCAATTATGTGGTACTCGAGGAGGACAGTGTGGTCATTTCCCATCATGCTGTGCACGCAAGACCGATCTGTACCGAGGGCAAAAACGAACGAGTGCAAATGGCTGTGCGGTCACTCTTTTATTACCTTTTAACGGATTATAATTGTGTGCTAAGTGCTCAGTCTGCTGTCCGTCCCAGATGGAAGTGGAACCCTTAATCCTCATTCTGGAGGCTGTCCCGTCGCTCGGAGTGGAGCATTTTGACTTGGCATCTGAAGTTTCCCAAACAGGATGCCTGCAATCGTCTTCTGACAGCTGGGCAAGCAGCCCACTTTTTTTCTCCCTCTATCGTGCTTTAACCTTGTTTTGAAGATGATGTCTAAGATTCAACTGCTCAACACTTTGGAAATGTTTTTCAGATGCCCTCGTCTAAAAGCTGGCAGCTTCTGTAGATTCCCTTCGATTAGAGATTGGCAGAAGTTGATGCTTCAAATGTGAAAAGCTTCCATTTTGGACACATTTTGGTGCTATTAGGAGGAAACAGCTGGCACGGTTGTCATTTTTAAAGAGGCTCGTCTTGTTTTTCGCTGAAATTTTGACTATGTTTGAGGGACGATTTTGAATTTCTCTTGTTAAATATGACAGCCGGTTTTATACGCTCATTATAGTGATTTGTTTTCAGAAAGTGACAGTTCAACAAGAAATTTAAGGTTATTAATGAAAACGTTGACTCACTTTCATAGTTATTTACTCCCTTTCATGTTCTTTCAACTTTCTTTCTTCCGCGGAACACAAAAGGTGCCTTTTTCAAAGAGTTAGCATATTTTCCAGTGTAATTAAAGTGAATGAAGGCTGCTTTCAAGCTTCAAACAGACATTAAAATGCACAATAATGAATCCTAAATTGAATCATTACTCAGTAATAATATATCTCAAGTGATCTGTTAACTCCTGCCTTTGTAGTCGAGTTGAAAATTACTAAAGAAAAAAAGTTTTGTTTTTGTAATCTGTATCAACTGATTCATTGAAAGGTCAGACTTTACTCGTGGATGCCTAAAGTTTTAATCTGGTTTCATGGAAGAAAGTATTATAGGTTTGATATTATATACATTTACACAACTAACATGTTGGAAACAAGCCAGTCTGTGTTATGTCTTAGCACATCTACATTCTTAGTCACATTTTGAGCCAGGTTTATGAACAGTTTGCGTAAGCCAAAACCCTCTTTTAGTGTTAAAAAGCTACTGTCAAGATTTGCAACACACACAGTATAGGTGTTAATGCAGTGATTTTGACTATTGACCTGAAAGCATATGTATTTGTAGGCATTTTGATTTTAGATGCAACATTTATAGGAAGAGTATTTATTTATTTGTTTGTGCATGTGTTTTTAGTAGATTACACACACTATCACATATTAAAAATATATATAATTATGTTTTTGTTTTGAGTGCATCTCGCTTTCCTATTGACAACAGTTGGTGTTTTGCATGCATCTTCCGTTCAAGGCTAAAAGGAAAATTAAAAGACCCATGGGTCAAAGATAAGAAATCTCATTTAGGTTTCTGCATCAAACTAATTTTGCGAAAAATATTTTATGTCCTTAGAGTGCAAGTAAACTCTCTGCTTTAATGTTTCAATGAACTTTTATTCAAATATATTTAGTCAAAATAGGGTTAAAATAACCTCTTCTTTCAGCATAGTAGATATTCATTTTCCTTCTGAGTAGTCTCTATTTCAGAGGTCGCCACAGCGTAATGAACCACCAATTATTCCAGCATATGTTTTACACGGCGGATGCCCTTGGGAAACAACCACCCCCTTTCCACCCCCCTACCCCCCCCCCCCCACCCCAACACACACACACACACACACACACACAAACACTCATACACTGTGGACAATTTGGTACAGTATAATCAATTCACTTGTACGGCATGTGTTTGGACTGTGGGAGGAAACCAGTGCACCCGGAGGAAAACCACATGAACACGGGGAGAACATGCAAACTCCACACAGAAATGCCAACTGGTCCGGCCGGGACTCGAACCAGAGACCTTCTTACTGTGTTGGGTGACAGTGCTAGCCACTGAACCACCGTGCCACCATATTTATGTAAAATTAAAATGTTTTTGTTTGATTTTTATTCAAAATGTGACAGTCATTATGATGTGACAGTCATTACTTTATTCACAGAAAAATAAATCTATTATTATCTTATAAAAATATTATTATTATTATTATTATTACTATTATTATTATTATTATTGTTATTATTGTTATTGTTGTTATTGTTGTTGTTGTTATAATAATAATAATTATTATTATTATTATCATCATCGTCATCATCATCATCATTATTGTTGTTGTTGTTATTATTGTTATAATAATAATAATTATTATTATTATTATCATCATCATCATCATCATCATCAGTATTATTATTATTATTATTATCATTATTATTATTATTATATTAAATAAAAAAATTAAGCTGTATTATTCTATAATGTTTTGAAAACCCCTTTAATTCTTTACCATAAAGAAAAACAGTAGAAAGGCTTTTGTTTAACACAATAATTGCAAAATTTCTACTAAAAATAGCCATTTAAAACTATGATTTCTTAATTAAATCCTTTACAAGAGTGAGTTAATGTTTGCATTTTAGTTTTTGTGGGAACTGTCTGGTTAACAATAACCTGAAATATTACCACCTCAGTTCAGAAATGCTTGTATCCTGGTGATATTGTGCAGATATTTCCTCTTCATATCTGTCAAAGCAAATAAAGTCTGACTGCAGTCTATGATTCTACACTTTCTTTTCTTCCCTTCCGGGCATCTGGATGATAAAGAAGGTTACTATGTCATTTCCTGCCTGCGTGACACGGGTCGCGGTGGGTAAAGCTGTCTGCTGACCCCCCTGACTTCTCTGATCTGGAAGTGAAGTCTCTTACAGTGGCACATCCTGCCATCTGTCTGTGTCGTGTGCTGCAGATGCCAATGGATGGGCACCATGCTGGTTGGTATGGCAACCTGAGGGCAGACAGCAGGTATCGACAGATCAGCAGCAATACTGGCCAGAGATGCTGTGTTTACACTGATTTTTAAGTTAATTTTAGTGCAGATCAGAGTTAGAGAACAATTAATAAACTTTTGTTGTTGTTTGTTTAGAAATAATGTAATCTCTATTGTTCTGAATTTGAAGGAATTTTAGTTGTAGCTATACCATGCTAGTAGAGCAGTGTTTTTCAAAATAACCCAGACACTTCAACAAAACCCTTTATTTTTAAAGATCAACATTTGAAAACATCAATGATTGTAAACAAAGAAATATTAAAAGTACAATTTCCTAAAGTTACAGCAGTCAAAAATGATTATCAAATCTATGAGCACTTGCTATGACTGACTGCAGCACATCTGGACACCCACAGAACATCACTAGTGTCTTACATTGTTTCGCTGTGATCTTGATCATCCCTTTATTGACTATACTGGGTTTCTTTGCCATAAGTTTATTGCCAACGTTTGTTGATACGATTTTCAGTCATGTTTAGGTCAGGGCTGTGGGCAGGTCATTTCATTATTTAAATGTTTTTAGCTTCAAAAGCCTGCATTTTCCATTATGCTTTGCTATGGAGCTCATTGTATGTGCATGAAAATTGCTGGTTGACTGGGTGATAAATGCAGAGAAGGAACCACCTTTAAATTAAGATGGCTTTCTTCACTAAAGTAATATTTGGACCAGTTCTCTGTCCACACAACTTGTTCCTCATCCATGCTTAGTTTAGCCTTTTTGATTCTTTCTGCTGATGATGGTTTGGTCACTGCAGAGTAAACCTTAACTCCAAATTGTACTATTGAAAGCTGAACTGCTGATCAATTCTATAGTGACATTGTTGAACCAATTGCACATTGAGATCCTTTACCTCAGGAGTGCCCAAACTCGGTCCTAGAGGGCCAGTGTCCTGCAAAGAAATATTGTAAAACTGTAAACAATTATTTTTAAATGACAGAAATTAATCATATATCATCTATTGCATTTTGGAGATAATTTGCAAATACAACCAAAGCACAGGAAAGCAAAGTAAATGGCTGTAAGTAACTGCCAATCATCCAAAATAAATAATGTGTTTAGACACAGGTGTTGCTGTTTTTGTAAATGTTGAGCAGCAATATTGATCATGTGGAAGTTACTGCTTTTTTCCTTGGCACCACTTCTCAGTTTTTGCATACAATTCAAAGGCAGAGGATAATAACTTCAAAATAGGGGTCAAATGTCAAATTTGAGCTAAATTTTTTTATTTATGTAGATAAATGTCATTACTAAAACATGTACTGTAAATGCCAATTTTCCAATGTCCTATCTATAACTAATTTGCCTGGGCAAGTCATTTTTCTCAATTCTCCTGACACTCTATATAGTTAAGGTCTTTTGCCTTTGTAGGGCAGTATAGTTTAAGCGATAGTTTATGCAAAAGTGAAAATGTACTCACTATTTACTCACCCTCAAGTGGTTCCAAACCTTTAACGGTTCCTCTTTTTTATGTTGTACACAAAAGAAGATATTTTGAAGATAACATTGACATTAGTAGTAGGAAAAACAAACACTATGGAAGTCATTAGTGACTGGCTTTCAGCATTCTACAGAATATCTGCTTTTGTGTTCTTCAGAAGAAAGAAACGCAAACAAGTTTGGAACATATGAAGGATGAGTAAACGATGACAGAATTTTCATTTTTTGGTAAACTATCCCTTTAAGGAATTGACCAACAAAACCAGTAACAATAAAGGAATCTGAATGTTTTCTCGAATTTTGATCAGTGCTCTTTTTACAATATCTCACTTAAGTTTTTATTTATTTATTTATTTATTTTTATTTATTATATATCTTCAGAATATATGTAACATGTGATGGATGATTAAGCTGTGACATTTAGGATGTTTATGTGGGTTGTTCTTTAATTTTGATCTCCCTGTCTTTCCTTGCATACATGCGTAAGTCTGTGGACAATCAGTCTGGAATAAAAATAGCACAGTGAAAAGTCGTTTATGTGCATAATGCCAGAAAATTAGCATGCCCTCAGTTGTTGTGTTCTGCCTGACGGTTCTACGTTGTTTACTTAACCTGCTTCAGCATTTCGAGAGATTTTTTTTATCATTATTTTTTTTTTTAATTCTCATCTCATTGGAATAGTGCTAGTCAGTCTTGGAGGAATTAACAAAGGATCAGTGTTGCAACACTGGAGATTAGAGGAAGAGATACAGCAAACCCAAAGAAAACAGCGCTGAGGCTACAGAGATAACCTAATGAAGATCACCTCAAGGAAGTTCTCTCCACCTGCACATATGCGGTTTGGACGGGAGGGGAGAATCACGTTGTTTTTGGAGTGCCTCGACAAACACTGGGGCCTGGATTGAGTTACAATTGTTTTCTCTCGAGGAAGGAACACAACATTATTAGAGCTAATGTTCTGTGTCTGACTCCAAAACTGATGTACTTGGTTTGGCCCGTCTTTTGTCTTGGGAATATATCCCTTTTGGAGATGTTGTCCCACTATAAAGGGTTGAGGAGCTTTTTTCAGGTGAAATACAAACAGATTAGCATTTAAAAAACTGCCAGATCCGTTTATACATTATTTTAGGTTTGAAGGTTTATGCATATATATGAGCAATTCTATGCCATTGTCAACCTTGCCATGAAATAATTTAAGTTTTCACCAAAATACGGAAATTGGAAAAAGTTTTTTTGTAAGCAAGTATTTTACAGTACTTTAGAAATACTCAAAAATGTCTCTGTCAATGTTTTCAAACAATGATATTTAATTTATTAAAGTCCCACAAGTGGCAATTTCACATCAGTCACATCAATAATGAAGAGATGTCACATCAATAACGACACTTTTTCTCATAAATGCAAAAATATAAAATAAAATAAAATCAATCATTTTTGTTCTATAGTGAGCCAACTCTTACTTGTTTGATTAGCATTATTTCTTTTGGATTATGCAGATTAATTCACAGAATTTCTACAAAGTATGGTGTGTACTGTAATCTCGCAGACTTTTTTTGTCACATCCATAACGCATGCTTATTTTCCTCATTTAAAGTACAAAACATGTTTACAGATTGATTTTTTTCTGCTCCCAGAACTCTGTGGTCAGATGTTCTCGAAAATATAAACAGATATTTCAATATAATGTTGATGTATACTTCCTATGTCAATTTATGTTTGTAGTTTTTACTGCAAATGTCACATCCATAACGCTGGATTTGCTTATATATATATATATATATTATTTATTTATTTATTTATTTATTTATTTATTTATTGAGAAATAACAGTTTGTTGGCAAAAGCCGCTAAACGCCACTTGCCTTTGACAGGATAAGTCGGTATATCCCGAGAACCAATCAGAAGGCCAGAATTGAATCATATGCTTTTAATGTAAAGTAGAAGCTCGCTGATAAGCCGGCTTTTATGAGGAGACTGTTTTATTCCACTTTTGATTTAGAATTTAAAAGATGTTTGATGAACTGGATGAGCCTGTCCGACTGTCAGTGAATGTCAATTGAAAACGTCCCTTACCTCAAAAAAGAAAACACAATGTACAGTTGGAGGTGTATCATGCTTTCATAAAGTTTTTTTGCGCAGCGACGCTACTTTGAATGAGTCCAATTTACTATACATTAAACGGCAACTGCGTTTCACGAAAGACGAAGATGCTGTTCTTTCATCTCACATGGATGCTATGAGGATAAACAAGGGACCAATGCCTTAAGTATGGTGAGAATGAATAAATGACAGCTTCTAAAATTGTCTGAGAGACATCCCCTTTTTGCCAAGTAGGCCTACCTTGTGTTTTATTTGCTATTTTAAGCTAATTTTTAAAAGATAAATATAATGTATAAAACCATACATTATTTATATTACTTCATAATAACTATTAATCTGATAAGCTTTTTATATTATTGAACAATGCATAGATATTGATGTTTCATAATGTTTTACACTACATTATTTGAATCTACCAAGCTTAGTTTACAATGTGTACATCGCTTACATTGCTCTACTTACATTAAATCTAAATCCCAAATATCAGAAATGACAACAGATTGTTAAGATTTAATTCAAGTCAGTTTTAATGTTATTGATGAATGCACTTGACAGATTTTATTCATTCATTTTACTTCTGCTTTTTCCCTGGTTTATCAAAGCGGAATGAACCGCCACTTACTTGACATTTATGTATTTTAGGTGGTTTGTGTATGTTTTATGTTTGGTAAAATAATTTGTAATTGCATCTTTAGTGATTTTCAACTAATTATACTCTTGTCCCAATAGGTGGATTTAGAGGTTTTTGCAAAAAAAGCAGAAGTGGATTTAGCTGGTTTTGATGCAAAAGAAAATCTACCGTGTTTAAAACCAAAGAATCGTCTAAAGTAACATTTTTGAAAAAAAAAAGTTATATTATTTACTAGCTAATAACCTTATCATTAGATATAAAATGAAACTTCTGAACCTAATTAGAGGGGCCTGATAGAGAAAATGCTCATTTACAAGAAAAGAGGTCAGATGGATTTAGAGGGTTTTGCATCTGAACTCTTCATTCGTTCGTTCGTTCGTTCGTTCGTTCGTTCGTTCGTTCGTTCGTTCGTTCGTTCGTTCGTTCGTTCGTTCGTTCGTTCATTCATTCATTCATTCATTCATTCATTCATTCATTCATTCATTTATTCATTCATTCATTCATTCATTCATATATATATATATATATATGTATAAAAGAAGTTTTGCTAAACCTGCGGTCATTGGTGATTCATAAATGCACATCATCATCAACACTTTAGGAGTCTAAAAAAATAAAAAGAGGCTAGCTAAAATTAAATTCCCCTTGCTCCTAACATTTAATTAGGCTCCTATGAAGCAAAAGTAGACAAAGGTACTAAATAACATATTATATTATATATTAAATGTTTCTTACACAAACTGATTTTTATCATCTCTTCTTTTTTTCATTTTTAACTATAAGATCTCAGTGTATTGCCAGAAACCACAGATATTAATTTTGATTAGCCTGCATATGTTTTTGTCTCTCCACGTGTTGATATCTATTCATTTGCATTTTATCTGGTGCTGGGCAAAGATTAATTGCATCCAAAATAAAAGTTTGTTTTGACATAATATATGTGTGCATTATATAGATTTACTATGTGTATTGTGATAAGCACACATACATAGAAACAAAACCATACAAGTTTATACAGGTATTTAAATTTATATGGGTATTTTAATTTGTAGATCATTTTTATTATTTACAGTTGAAGTCAGAATTATTAGCCCCATTTTCAATTTTTTTTCTTTTTTAAATATTTCCCAAATGATGTTTAAC